>NW_027450136.1:137500-147500 GCF_964194025.1 Convolutriloba macropyga | reverse complement strand
TCAGTACTAGGCTGAAAATTAACGAAACTTCGTTACAAACGTTCACATGTTGATGTTTCCGCTTTCGCGTACTCGAAACAACATAATACTAGTCTTTGTAATTTAGTTTCATAATTTCAACTGTTCTCATGCAGAATTTTTGCTCATTCTTATCCCAAATTTTGACCTGGCTACTAGTTACACTCCTTGTACTTATTGCAAAATGACCACAAATTTCAACAGCTTTCACATGTTGCTGTTTCGGCTTTCGCTTACTACAGTCAACATAATACTCGTTGCAAAATAAGTGCTCGGCATCTGCAATTTTCCAAAGACGAAGTTTCGCCAGTTCAATTTTCGCTCGCCAATTATGGCTACTAATTCACACGGTACTGAGCTCAACAACATTAAATTTGTTCAGCAAGACTTTCACATGTTGATGTTTTGGCTTTCGCCTACTAGAAGCAACATAATACTCGTCTTGTTAGCTCATTCAATGAGAATAGCTTTTCCCGTTGAGAATTTTTGCCTTCAATTGGCGTTGTAGTGAGTTTGGCTACTCAGATCACCAAATACTTGTGACAATTCGAACCAGAAATGTTTTCAATTTTCACATGCTGATGTTTCGGATTCAACCTACTAGAAGCAGCATAATACTTGTATTCAACAATTTCTGTATCAAATCCCAGTTTTCTCTGGTGCATCTTTGCCAAACTATTCCAAACTGCCTGAGTCTGAATACCAATTACAGGTACTAGTAAATGCACGTTACTAAGGACTATATAGTTCTAGGTTACTGTACACAACGACGTTCACATGTTGATGTTTCAGCTGCCGCTTACTAGAAACAACATAATACTTATCGTGCATACCTTTCCATAACTTGTCCTTTTCAGATGCATTAGTTTCCCTTTGTCTTGGCTTCTACAGTCAGACTGGCTACTAGTAACAGCACAGTACTAATCACATATCGTTCTACAGTTTGCAGACAACTTTCACATGTTGATGTTTCAGCTTTCGCCTACTAGAAACAACATAATACTCGCTGTATACATTTGTAGTTCTCTATGTAACTTTCATGTGAAGAAGTTTCGCCAGTCTTTTTGACTGTCTCAAATCTGAGTCATGCTTAGGCTACTAGTTGCTTCATAGTACTTATCGCCTCGAGATCATTGAACAAAACTTGATTTTCACATGTTGCTGTTTCAGCTTCCGCTTACTAGAAACAACATAATACTAGTCTCATTAAGTTCCGTCTCTTTGCAATTTTCTTATGAAGAAAATTCGCCATCACAATGACTCCAGCAGTTCTTGATCAAGGAATGCAATCATTGATCAGAATGCTATTATTTGAATCGGTTCTGCTTTAAGTGTTCCAATTTTATTGGAAGCACCAACAATAGAACATCAATGTGTTCAATCGAGAGTTATATAACCCTGAATCGGACGCAGTCAACAGCCGAAGCCGAGACCGCCTTTTGCGTTAGAGAGGTCGGTAAACAAATCTTGCGATTCATACCGAATTAACACATATAGCTGTGCTCCTCTTCGTAAAGCGAGCCAAGTGATCCCCTGTTGAAGGATGTATTTGGACCAATCTAGTAGCATTTGGTTTCCAACAAGCTCTCCCAAGTTAGCTTACTTATTGGGCTTTTCAACCAATTCGGTTGGCTACAAGCATCATCAAAGTACTAGCCACAGTTTGATCGCAAAATTCTACGACTTTCACATGTTGATGTTTCGGCTTGCGCTTAGCCTACTATAAGCAACATAATACTAGTCATATCATAGAGCGTGATCAGCTTGTGACGTTCTCATGATGAAGTTTCACCAACAGTGTCTCACTTCGAGCTTAAATCCAGCTACTAGTAACTACACAGTACTGACTGCAACGATAACTTTTATCTATACCTTTCACATGCTGCGCTTTCGGCCAGGGCCTACTAACGTCAACATAATACTCGATATAAACTTTTGTTCATGATGCAGCTTCCCCATGCAGAAGTTTCGCCTTCAAATGCTCTCTTGGCCATATGACGTAAGAAAAGGTTACTAGTAACATCACAGTACTAGCCACAGTTTGATTGCAAAATTCTACGACTTTCACATGTTGATGTTTCGGCTTGCGCTTAGCCTACTAGAAGCAACATAATACTAGTCATATCATAGAGCGTGATCAGCTTGTGACGTTCTCATGATGAAGTTTCACCAACAGTGTCTCATTTCGAGCTTAAATCCAGCTACTAGTAACTACACAGTACTGACTGCAACGCTAACTTTTATCTATACCTTTCACATGCTGCGCTTTCGGCCAGGGCCTACTAACGTCAACATAATACTCGATATAAACTTTTGTTCATGATGCAGCTTCCCCATGCAGAAGTTTCGCCTTCAAATGCTCTCTTGGCCATATGACGTAACACAAGGTTACTAGTAACATCACAGTACTAGCCACAATTTGATCGCAAAATTCTACGACTTTCACATGTTGATGTTTCGGCTTGCGCTTAGCCTACTAGAAGCAACATAATACTAGTCATATCATGGAGCGTGATCAGCTTGTGACGTTCTCATGATGAAGTTTCACCAACAGTGTCTCATTTCGAGCTTAAATCCAGCTACTAGTAACTACACAGTACTGACTGCAACGATAACTTTTATCTATACCTTTCACATGCTGCGCTTTCGGCCAGGGCCTACTAATGTCAACATAATACTCGATATAAAC
Source organism: Convolutriloba macropyga (assembly GCF_964194025.1). Taxonomy (NCBI): domain Eukaryota; kingdom Metazoa; phylum Xenacoelomorpha; order Acoela; family Convolutidae; genus Convolutriloba; species Convolutriloba macropyga. Next base: position 144,793 of record NW_027450136.1, on the reverse strand, counting down.
TTTTGTTCAAGATGCAGCTTCCCCATGCAGAAGTTTCGCCTTCAAATGCTCTCTTGGCCATATGACGTAACACAAGGTTACTAGTAACATCACAGTACTAGCCACAATTTGATCGCAAAATTCTACGACTTTCACATGTTGATGTTTCGGCTTGCGCTTAGCCTACTAGAAGCAACAAAATACTAGTCATATCATAGAGCTTGATCAGCTTGTGACATTCTCATGATGAAGTTTCACCAACAGTGTCTCATTTTGAGCTTAAATCCAGCTACTAGTAACTACACAGTACTGACTGCAACAATAACTTTTATCTATACCTTTCACATGCTGCGTTTTCGGCCAAGGCCTACTAACGTCAACATAATACTCGATATAAAATTTTGATCATGATGCAGCTTTCCCATGCAGAAGTTTCGCCTTCAAATGCTCTCTTGGCCATATGACGGAACACCAGGTTACTAGTAACATCACAGTACTAGCCACAGTTTGATTGCAAAATTCTACGACTTTCACATGTTGATGTTTCGGCTTGCGCTTAGCCTACTAGAAGCAACATAATACTAGTCATATCATAGAGCGTGATCAGCTTGTGACGTTCTCATGATGAAGTTTCACCAATAGTGTTTCATTCGAATTGGTTCTGCTTTAAGCTCTCCAATTGTTTTGGATGAACCAGTTTTGCCCTTCGAAGCCACTTTTGTGAGCTTTTGTGGGTCTTTACCAAGAGGATATACCTCAAGGCCTCTTTCAATTCCTTTAAGTTCTTTCAACTCCTTTACAGTTTCTAGGTTCACATAGCTGCAAACCTTATTTCTAGTTTTAAGTCTGGCCAACTTGGGGAGAGTTGGTGCAGACCGTGACCAATTCTAGTAGGATGCCACAACAAGAATGTGATCAACTTAGCTTGTCGATGAACCTGCCCCACATTCAAACAACTCTATCGCCTTTTCCTCGTATAGTTATATGCGAGGGCCTCTCATAGAGAGCGCTGTTAGCAACCTTTTCCACATAGACGATAAAGTTGTGAGTGTTTTGCACATGGCTGTTGTCATCACCACGTGACGAGTCAACTCAGCTTGACTCTCTACACTCCGACAAGCTTTGCACATACGCCTTTAGTTCAGTATGTGTCTTTAATCTGACTCCGGTGCCTCAAGCCGGAAAAATTGTCAGATTATGATCATTATCGGTTAGTCATCCCGATGCAAGATCGTATCGTACTGTCTTTGTCTACCTCCAGATTCCGAAGAACAGGAGGAGACTCTCCCAGACCTACATATCTGGGAGAATGTTCAGAGGGCGAGAAGCTGTGGATTACTCTCCCCTAAGAACTGACTAAACTTTACCCTCGTCCAAGGTAAGTTTATTTTAGCTAGCCTTCTATGTAAAGGATCTGAGGCTAAGCTGTGTTTTTTCGAGCCTTTGGCTCGGAGCAAGTTCAGTGGGCGCCCCGAGTAGCTCAACTCTTTCCCACTGAACAGCGCAACGCTCTGTCACTCGCTGGGATTTTTGCGTGTCGGTTCTAACCACGCGACTTGTGGACCTTTTTAGGCCTTTCTCATTCACAAGTCTATAGCTGGGCTTCTATAACCCAGCTTCTGAGATCTAGATAGCTGCAGTTCTGCTAGGCTGCTTTTGCTAACTAGTCTCCCTTTAAGCAGTCCCTTGCCATGACTGCTGAACTATGTATCCACACAAGTAGTTTTTGAGCTCGATACATAATTCGAGATTGGTTGCCAAGCAATCTCTAGCGACAGAGCGTCATGCGCACTACAGACATGGCCTCTACCAGCAGCCATGCCCGAAGGAATCAATCACTGATCCTTCCGCAGGTTCCCCTACGGAAACCTTGTTACGACTTTTACTTCCTCTAGACAATTAAGCTCGATCCGCTTCATCCCGTTGCCGGAGACCGAAGTCCCAACAGTAGGAATTTGCAATTCTTGCTTAACTATCCAATCAGTAGTAGCGACGGGCGGTGTGTACAAAGGGCAGGGACGTAATCCCTATGAGTTGTTGACTCATAAGTACCAGGAATTCCTGGTTCACGTCTGCAAGTTACAACAGACGATCCCCTTGAAGCGCTGTACTTTTCTCTGATTGCCCAGTCCATTTCGGACCAAGGGCTGAGTACTCAATCTAAAAGTACACAGTGTAGCGCGCGTGCAGTCCAGAACATCTAAGGGCATCACAGACCTGTTATAGCCTCACTTCATCTGCGGTATTTAATTCCGCATAGTTCCTCTAAGAAGTGTTTGAATTCACATATAGTGAATTTCATTATTTAGATGGAGAAGATCTCGTTCGTTATCGGAATTAACCAGACAGATCACTCCACTAACTAAGAACGGCCATGCACCACCGCCCATATAATCATGAAAGATATTCAATCTGTCAATCCTTAAGATGTCTGGACCGGGTGAGTTTTCCCGTGTTGAGTCAAATTAAGCCGCAGGCTCCACTCCTGGTGGTGCCCTTCCGTCAATTCCTTTAAGTTTCGATTTTGCAACCATACTTCCCCCGGAACCAATAAACTTTGGTTTCCCGGTTAATCTCTTGCCAAGTCAAGATCGACTTTGACAAATTGTAGGTTGGTATAGTTTATGGTCAGAATTACGAGGGTATCTAATCCTCTTCAATACTCTGACTTTCGTTCTTGATTAATGAAAACATTCTTGGCAAATGCTTTCGCAGTAGTTTGTCTTGCCACGATCCAAGAATTTCACCTCTAACGTAGCAATACAAATGCCCCCGTCTGTTCCTTTCAATCATTACCGCACTCAGCCAACCGGCATCAATCGAGTAGCGGGTCATTCTCCATTATTCCATGCTTTATTATTCGATCGCAAAGGATGCTTTGAACACTCTAATTTTCTCAGGGTGAAAACACCGTTTCCACAGTTCGTCACATTTAAGTGCAAACTATTTCTTCGATGCGAAGGATGAGCGGAACGAGTCAACAGATTTAACTGAAGACCATGTTGCCGTTCTACTCAAACAGATCCAACTATGAGCTTTTTAAACGCAGCAACTATTGCATACGCTTGTAGAGGCTGGTATTACCGCGGCTGCTGGCACCAGACTTGCCCTCTACTCGTTCATCAATGGAGCTTTTAAGTCCATTCCATTCTGATTACAAACCATAAAGGTTCATATCATTATTTCTAGTCACTACCTCCTCGTGCGGAGAGTGGGTAATTTGCGTGCCTGCTGCCTTCCTTGGATGTGGTAGCCGTTTCTAAGGCTCCCTCTCCGGAATCGAACCCTGATTCCCCGTTACCCGTCACAACCATGGTAGTCCGTTACACTACCATCATAGGTTGATAGGTCAGAAATTCGGAAGTTCCGTCCCCAAGCCGAAGCTATCTGGGATCTTTCAGTTACTAGGACTCATCACGGGATGTGTCTGTACTTAGCAAATCACCCGGTGTAGTCTTGTAAAAGTCTCCGACAGTGTCGGACAATCAGCATGCATTAGCTGCAGGGTTACCGCAGTTATTCATTTAGCTTGCAAATCAACTAATAGATAGTAACTGATTTAATGAGCCATTCGCGGTTCCACTTTTTCAAGCTTCGCTTGCACATGCATGGCTTAGTCTTTCAGACAAGCATATGGCAACTGACAGGATCAATCAGTTTAATTGTACTTTGAACAATCTTTCGATTTGTTCGAATTTAGAAAGACATAGCCTTGCGGCCTCGTCAATCTTGCTTTGAGCTTTTTAAATCACGAAGAGTTTCAATGCATGCTTTGGCATGGCTACTAGTTACTACACAGTACTCTACACACTTAGAGTTACCCACGATTACACATTTCACATGCTGATGTTTCGGCTCGCGCGTACTAGAAACAGCATAATACTATGTGTACTGGTAGATAGCGCTCTGTGAGCATTTCCCATGAGCAGGTTTTGCCCTCCAAATCTCTGTTCTACTGTTACCAATACCGGCTAACAACTGTATCATACTAGGGAGAATTGACTCATGATTTAAAAACCAGATGTTCACATGTCGATGTTTCGGCTCTCGCCTACTAGAAACAACATAATACTAGTCTGTTAAAAATCTCAATCACGCCGCCTCTTCAGATACAGAAGTTTTACCTTTTATTGGTTAGAGAACAGCTTTCCAGCTGTCGACATGGTTACTAGTAACAACACCGTACTCAACACAAAAACTTTTCAACTTCACAACTTTCACATGCTGATGTTTCTGCTTTCGCATACTAGAAACAGCATAATACTTATTGTTTTGTCAAGTAATTTGTGTGTCTTTCCCATGTGAAGTTTCACCGGTCAACAATGTTTCCCTGACCAATTACGGCTACTAGTAGCTGTATAATACTAGGGAAAATGATTGAGGATTTAATATCAGATTTTCACATGTTGATGTTTCGGCTTTCGCCTACTAGAAACAACATAATACTAGTCTGCTAAGAAATCTCGCTCAAATTGCCTTTTCACATACAGAAGTTTCACCTTCTATTGGTTAGAGAACAGTTCTCAGCTGTCGACATGGTTACTAGTAACAACATCGTACTCAACACAAAAATTCTTCAACTTCACAACTTTCACATGCTGATGTTTCTGCTTTCGCGTACTAGAAACAGCATAATACTTATTGCTTTGTCAAGAAGTGTGTGTGTCTTTCCCATGCGAAAGTTTCACCGGTCAGCAATAATTGCCGTGTCCAATTAAGGTTACTCATAGCTGTATAATACTAGGGAAAATGATTGAGGATTTAATATCAGATTTTCACATGTTGATGTTTCGGCTTTCGCCTACTAGAAACAACATAATACTAGTCTGCTAATAAATCTCGCTCAAATTGCCTTTTCACATACAGAAGTTTCACCTCTTCTTGGTCACTGTACAGATGATGCTGTCTGTTCTTTATTTGGTTCTGCTTATTATAAGGAGGGGCATCACTCCTTCCTCCTTGGTTTGCATGCATTAAGCCTGCTTTGTGAAAAGCGTATCTTTCTAGCTTTTCTTCGCCTTACTCGAGTAGGACGATACAATCCAGACATTAGTCAGTCTTGGTGTAAAGTCACTGAGTATTATTCGGTTCTGCTTTATTCAGCAATATGCTGTATAATTGTTGTAATTTGCGAACATATTTGTTCTCAGTTCCGAACTACTAGCGACGACAGATTACCAGCGGTCATGAGCCATCAAGGTAGTTCTTTGGTGCATCAAGTAGAGAGGTGCCATCAAACAACACTTCCCTAATAATGCTACACACATAGAATTTGCTACAGTGCAGCTTTTTACTTTGCAAAATTTGCGCACAAATTTTGCATAGAATAAATGTTTTATCAAGATTTTTAGATCCCCTCCCTTGAGAGAACGTTACTCCTTTAAGTGAACACCCCGCGGCGTCCTGTTGTTATTGCTTATAACCATTTCGCAAGCCGGAGGCATAATGCACTACGCAAGCCGCTACTTTGGCACAGAGGCACCTAGTTTTACACCCGGGACTTCAGGTGGCCCAGTTTTACACCCAGTACAGCGGTGCCAGTTGGTAACCCGGTGGATCCTCGGAGACCAGACATGATCATAGATCAAACCCGATGTATGCTACTCCTGAACGTATAGTATCTCCACTGTGCAATGAAATTATCGTTCGTTTCGGGCCTTCCTATACGTTCAGCAGACAATCGCTAGGAATTCACCTCGTGACCCGTGGTGACCACACTGGATTTCAAGTTTATTGATTTGGACAGACCTGTCATTTATTTTGCTTTTCAGCTTCAGTTCTGCTCGATCTAGCTTGCCTAAGGCTTGATCTCGCTTTGCTCACCCCTGTAGGAGCCTCTACTAGTACCACTCGGAGTAATGGGGAATCCACCAGACCTAATCGATGAATGCCATCAAACAACAAACATCATACCCGGCTTCATCAGGCATATTTTATTACTTCCGAGAGGTACTTTAGTATCAGATCTTTCTCCATGCCTCTTATGAGGACCCGTCAGACCTTTCGGTTTATCGTTTAGCTTCAGTCCTGCTCGATCTAGCTTTCCCAAGGCTCGATCTAGCTCTATTCGCCCCACTAGAGGGCTCTCTAAGACCCCTCGGTCTTAGTGTTAGCTCCGGTACTGCTCGGTCGTGCTTGCTGAAGGCCCGACCCAGCTTTAGTTAGATTCTCGTACTTTCTCTTGGCCTCTCTAGGAGGACCAGACAGACCTCTCGGTCTATCGTTTAGCTTCAGTCCTGCTCGATCTAGCTTGCCCAAGGCTTGATCAAGCTCTATTCGCCCCGCTAGAGGGCTCTCTAAGACCCCTCGGTCTTAGTGTTATCTTCTGTAATGCCTAACCAAGCTTACTACAGGCCTTGGTCAGGTCTTTATCGGTCACCGATTAGTAACAGACCAATCATAGGGCCTTCCACCCTATCCGGGTTGAGGTCTTTAGTCCAGCCATATTTTGACAAGACACCTCTCCCTAATAATGCCCCACACATAGAATTACTGTCCATGCAGTATTTAACTTGTGTTTTTTTCTAAAATTTGATTTTCACTTTTTGGAGGTTCATTTGCTCCTCTGACACTCTTTCAGCTTCAATCTTACTCGATCTAGCTTTCCCAAGGCTCGATCTAGCTCTATTCGCCCCACTAGAGGGCTCTCTAAGACACTTCGGTCTTAGTGTTAGCTCCGGTCTTGCTCAATCGTGCTTGCTGAAGGCGCGATCAAGCTTTAGTTAGCTTCTCGTACTTCCTCTTGGCCTCTCTAGGAGGACCAGACAGACCTCTCGGTCTATCGTTTAGCTTCAGTCCTGCTCGATCTAGCTTTCCCAAGGCTCGATCTAGCTCTATTCGCCCTGCTAGAGGGCTCTCTAAGACCCCTCGGTCTTAGTGTTAGCTCCGGTACAGCTCGGTCGTGCTTGCTGAAGGCCCGATCAAGCTTTAGTTAGATTCTCGTACTTTCTCTTGGCCTCTCTAGGAGGACCAGACAGACCTCTCGGTCTATCGTTTAGCTTCAGTCCTGCTTGATCTAGCTTTCCCAAGGCTCGATCTAGCTCTATTCGCCCTGCTAGAGGGCTCTCTAAGACCCCTCGGTCTTAGTGTTAGCTCCGGTACAGCTCGGTCGTGCTTGCTGAAGGCCCGATCAAGCTTTAGTTAGCTTCTCGTACTTTCTCTTGGCCTCTCTAGGAGGACCAGACAGACCTCTCGGTCTATCGTTTAGCTTCAGTCCTGCTCGATCTAGCTTTCCCAAGGCTCGATCTAGATCTATTCGCCCTGCTAGAGGGCTCTCTAAGACCCCTCGGTCTTAGTGTTAGCTCCGGTACAGCT
>NW_027450136.1:105000-132500 GCF_964194025.1 Convolutriloba macropyga | reverse complement strand
GGCCAGCGTCTCTCGTCTACCACATGCATCACATGAGGGGTCCTGTCCTTTGTGCCACCTCTGCATCTTAGCTTTTGTTGTCATCAGGTTGCCTCTGATCTTCATCACAGCAATGAAGGTGGACCCTGTCATGAGTAGTGTGCCGTTGGTCAAGATCCCATGACCCCCACACTGTCGCACAGTCTTGAGTCCAGCCCCATCTACTGTGGTGTGCAACCTGTCTCCCTGTCTGATTCTGAGCTCTGCTATGCTATGTGGGGTCACACTGTCAACGGTAGGCCTTGCTGCTTCTATGCTTTCCAGCAACTTCTTGAAGAACACTGTCTGGGTGAGGGCTGCCACTGCTGGGTCCTCGTCTCTCATTAGTCTTGTCAGTCTGGATTCCTGCATCAGTGGTACCCTTTTCTGCAGCTCAGGTATGCCCAGTCCTCCATCGTCAACGTCTGCATGGAACATTTCCTTTGGGGTGTCTTTGGGCCATCTTAGGAACTGCCTCACCGTCCTCCTGATGACCCTGTCAATGCCTCCCAGGACCTGCTTCGTTGTCTTTGCAAGGACTAGCTGATGGTACACACTGGGTATGCAGTAGGTCTTGAGTATCCAGATTCGTTGCTGTGGTTTCAGGGGGGCTCTTCTCAGGTCATCTAGCTTCTTCTCCAGCTTCTTGATGGTGTTTGTCCTCGTACCATATGCCCCTGTCTCAATGCCCAGGTACTTGTAGAAGGACTCTGCTGTCATCACGGGGAGACCTCCTGCCCTGCTGCTGAACACTGTGTTAGGGTTTATCACTATCTGTCGGTCCCTTGGCACTGTGTCCACATCTAGGGTTGCACACTTCTTGGCATTGAGAGAGAGACCACATCTTTCCAGCCCTATCTCCAGTCTGTTGATAGAGTCCTGAAGCCCTGTCTGCGTCTGAGCTAGCAACACAACGTCATCGGCAAAGGCGAGGTGATTCAGCTTTTCTGAGCCCATCTGGATTCCAGTCGTTTGGGGTAGAGTCTTCAGCACCCTGTTCATCACAAGGTTGAATAGGATTGGGGAGATGGGATCCCCCTGTCTGACCCCCTTGGATGGCTTCACCAAGCGTCTTGCTCCGTCGATCTCCAGAGTTGTGCCCTGTCTCTTGTAGCCCTTCATGATGTATCTGAGGATCTTGGGGTCTATGCCTGCTTCTAGTGCTGCTTCTGCCAGGGCCTTGTGGGTCACACTGTCAAAGGCCTTCTTCACATCTATGAAGGCCAGTTTGAGTCCCCGTCTCTGTGTCTTTGCCTCACTGATAATGCCCTGCAGCAGAAGAGAGTTGGTTGCCGTCCCATCTACCCTCTTGAAGCCCTTCTGTCTGATATTGTCGTCTAGGTCCTCAAGTCGTGCAGCTAAGCACTTGTGGAACACCCTGGCCAGTACACTTGCCACTGTGATGGGTCTGAAGTCCATTGGTTCCTGAGACCCTGCCACTTTGGGGATGAACACTGTTCTTCCACTAAGGAGCCACTCGGGTAGATGTTCAGCCAGCAGCCAGAGATTGAAGTGGGAGACCAACTTCTTGAAGGGGATGCAAGTCACCGTCTTCCTGCTCACCCTGTCTGGTCCAGAAGCTGTCTGTCCCATGGTCTGCACACACTTGGCCACTTCTTCGATGGTGATTGGAGTGACCCAACCCTGACCGCTGATTGTGCTTAGGTCTATTGTCTCTGCTTCCGTCTCAAGGAGCTGCTGCCAAGCATCAAGAAACCCTGTCTTGTCGGTGATGGGGTTGTGCTCACCAAACTTCTCCCATGACCCATCCATCACTGATGCCGCTGCCTTAGCCCTGTCACGTCTGTAAAGAGCCTGCAGTCTTGCATACTGGTGCCGTCTCATGCCCTTCTTGGATCGTCTAGGATGTTTGTGAGCCCTCTGTCCCCCATTCTTCCCTGGTTCTTGTGCAAGGGTTTGTAGCCACATCTGTCCCTCTCTCTCGACGTACTGGGTGAGATCGTCGTCCGTCATTCTGTGCCATTCACCCGGAGGAGGAAGAGCCAGCATCTCAAGGTCGATGCCCGTCTCAAGACAGTGTCTTGGTCTGTCTTCCTGCACAGTGTTTTCCTCCCTGTCATGTTCCTGCATCATTGCCACAAACTGTTGGTTCTTTCTCAAGCCCTTGAATGCCTCAGCGGATCGATGGGGGAACAGTCTTGCCAGTTGCTCATTCTCTTGCTTCTGGGATGCGGGATCAAGGACCCTCATCGCGTCTCTGACCAGAGCCATTTCCTCAAGAGTCCACCTTGCATTAGATCTGCCTGTCTTCTGGGCCTGCATCTGGTGGTATGTATCTGGGTGCCTGCTTTTGGTGTGAAGTGAGAGACCAGTCTGTCCTTTGAAGGGTCCAGCACCACAGATTGAGCAGCACCAGTTGGGGGCTGTTGCTTGGCCACTCACGGGTTCCTGGGTGGGAGCCCTGCCCGCATGTGCTCCCTGTGATGCTTTCGTCTGTGATGCCCCTGACTTGTGACTTCTGGTCTTGTGCTGCTTCAGGCCGAGCTCACTCCTGAACGGACCCTGTCCGCAGATGTCGCAGGTCCACTTGGAGGCCACGTCTCCACAACTACTGGTGCTCACACTGTCTTGTCTGGCTGAGGCCAGATCTTTCTCATTGATTGTCTTCATCGTTGGGACTACTGTACCGAGGTACAGACTTTGGTTTTACCCAAAGTGGTTGGCGAACTTTTAAGGTGGTCAGCACACTTCACCGGACAGCCTTTGTTCTGGTATGACTCCGAAACCGTGGTTTTTAGTGGTTCGCCTTCCACGGACAGTCTTTGTTTTGGTGTGACTCCGAAACCGTGGTTTTAGTGGTTTGCCTTCCACGGACAGTCTTTGTTTTGGTATGACTCCGAAACCGTGGTTTGTTGAGTGGTTTTCCTTCCACTGGGCAAGTTTTTAAGGTTTGTCCATTCCGGGGACTATTGATGGTGTGCTTAGCTCAGCCACGAATGGCAGTTTCCAGCGAGACCTCGTGGAGGTTGCACACAGTCAACTAATCATCACTTAAGAGAGTCATAAGAGAGTCATAGTTACTCCCGCCGAAGGTACGGATCTTAAGAGAGTCATAGTTACTCCCGCCGTTTACCCGCGCTTATTTGAATTTCTTCACTTTGACATTCAGAGCACTGGGCAGAAATCACATTGCGTCAACACCGTTTCACCAGCCATCGCAATGCTTTGTTTTAATTAAACAGTCGGATTCCCCTTGTCCGAACCAGTTCAGAGTTCGAGTGTTTTTTGTGCAACAGAATAGACCTAAAGCATATCAGCTAGCAGTCAAACCAAACGCCAACAACCCGAAGGCCATCGCACGCTTTAGCAGACCGAAGCGTCAAACTAAAGGCTTGTTACACCCACTCCTCAGAGCCAATCCTTCTTCCGAAGGTACGGATCTATTTTGCCGACTTCCCTTATCTACACTGTTCCAAGACCAGAGGCTTTTCACCTTGGGGACCTGATGCGGTAATCGGTACGATTCACTCTCCTGACATCTGCTAAGCCAAACTTTTATGTGCCACCAGGAACAATTGGGACACAGCAAATGCTGCTGTGCTCTTGCACGCTTCGAGCCTTATCTCTGATTGAATCAATTCCAAGGACTCTACAACGTGTTATAAAGAAAAGATAACTCTTCCCCAAGGTCCCAATGACAAAGTTCGACCTCAATGACGTTGCCGTCTCAATGCCAGGAGAGTAAGTTCGGGAATTTTAACCCGATGCTCTTTCGAGACTCAGCAGTTTTCAAGAAACCACTATTCAAGACTTTGGCATTAGCCTGTCTTTTAGAATCGACTAACTCATGTGCAAACGCTGTTCACATGAAAGCCTTTCCCGCTTCAGTCCTCAAAGTTCTCATTTGAGTACTTGCTACTTCCACCAAGATCTGCTCCATTGATCGCTTCGCGCATACACTTGCGTGCATACTTTAGCGCAATCAATGTGTCCTCCTACACATGAATATCATTTTTGAGCTGGTGAGGCTCTTTTTCTCTAATCTAACTTGCGTTAGATATTGATATTCATGGTTGGGTATAGGCCACGAGCTCTAGTGCCATCCATTTTCAGGGCTGATTGATTCGGCAGGTGAGTTGTTACACACTCCTTAGCGGATTTCAACTTCCATGACCACCGTCCTGCTGTCAGTATCAATCAACACCTTTTGTGGTGACTCATGAGCAAGTAGTTAGGCGCCTTAACCCAACTTTTGGTTCATCCCACATCGCCGGTTCTGCTTACCAAAAGCGGCCCACAAAAAGCTTGCATTCATAGTCCAAGTGCAATTAAGTCACAAGGACATCTCACCGATTTATAGTTTGAGAATAGGTGAAGGAAAAATTTTCCCCCATTCCTCTAATCATTCGCTTTAACCGATGAAATTGCTTTGCGAAGATTTTTCAATCTTGCTCAAGCTTTTGCTATCCTGAGGGAAACTTCGGAGGAAACCAGCTACTAGATGGTTCGATTAGTCTTTCGCCCCTATGCTCAGGTCAGACGATCGATTTGCACGTCAGAACCGCTTCGGGCTTCCACCATGGTTTCCCGTGGCTTCGCCCTGCCCAAGCATAGATCACCATCTTTCGGGTCGTGTGCTACTTGCTCTGGATCAGTCATGCAATAAGAGCAAAACCGTCCGTGGTTGCGGGACACCGAATCGGCGCCCTCACCACACAAAGTAGTGCAATTCATAAAAATTACACTGTTCACTTTCATTTCGCGTGTGCGCTTTCAATGAGCGACAACACTTGCAAGCAACTCACACTCCTTGGTCCGTGTTTCAAGACGGGCTGTAGAGAGCATTGAATAGGAAGTTGAGGTCAGACAGGCAATCAAGATCAATTTATCTCATTTTGTTTAGAATCAACAAGAAGAATTCCGAGGAAAACTTCTGCTCGATTCATTAACAAGATTTGCCAAAAGACGACAACTACACTACTCGGTAGCCGAGAATATAATATCAAGGCATTGAGTATGGTAACGCTCACTCCAGTTCCCCTTCAACAGTTTCACGTACTTTTCACTCTCTCTTCAGAGTGCTTTTCAACTTTCCCTCACGGTACTTGTTTACTATCGGTCTCGCTTTATAATTAGCTTTTGGAGAGACATATCTCCAGCTTCGAGTTGCACTTTCAAACAACTCTACTCATAGGAATGAGCCATTATGACTGGTATCGAAAATGACCTTTACAGGATTTTCACCTTCTTTGATGCTACTTTCCAGTAGACATCAGGACAAATTCACCAGTCTAGCATCAAACCATACCGGACACCGAGAAATGTTGCCATTTCTCTTCCCGATGAGCTTTTCCCTGTTCATTCGCCATTACTAAGGGATTCTCAGTTGATTTCTTTTCCTCCCCTTACTGATATGCTTAAGTTAAGGGGGTTCTCTCGCCCAATTCAGGTTATGTAGTTGATTGTCTCTTAATTGGTTCACTGACCAATATGAGACAGAAACCGATTCAGCAGTTTTGTTCGCTACTACTATCAAACACAGGTCGAAGTTTCCATTCAGTCATTAATTCCAACTTTCAAATGTTGTTGTTTCAGCTTTCGCTTACTAGAAGCAACATAATACTCGCTGCAATACAGACCTCGGGAAACCCTCACCGTGAATAAGGTTCACTCACATATTTCACTACATTTTGCGTGGGATTGGAGATGAGGCTACTCGTTCTTGCTCAGTACTAGGCTGAAAATTAACGAAACTTCGTTACAAACGTTCACATGTTGATGTTTCCGCTTTCGCGTACTCGAAACAACATAATACTAGTCTTTGTAATTTAGTTTCATAATTTCAACTGTTCTCATGCAGAATTTTTGCTCATTCTTATCCCAAATTTTGACCTGGCTACTAGTTACACTCCTTGTACTTATTGCAAAATGACCACAAATTTCAACAGCTTTCACATGTTGCTGTTTCGGCTTTCGCTTACTACAGTCAACATAATACTCGTTGCAAAATAAGTGCTCGGCATCTGCAATTTTCCAAAGACGAAGTTTCGCCAGTTCAATTTTCGCTCGCCAATTATGGCTACTAATTCACACGGTACTGAGCTCAACAACATTAAATTTGTTCAGCAAGACTTTCACATGTTGATGTTTTGGCTTTCGCCTACTAGAAGCAACATAATACTCGTCTTGTTAGCTCATTCAATGAGAATAGCTTTTCCCGTTGAGAATTTTTGCCTTCAATTGGCGTTGTAGTGAGTTTGGCTACTCAGATCACCAAATACTTGTGACAATTCGAACCAGAAATGTTTTCAATTTTCACATGCTGATGTTTCGGATTCAACCTACTAGAAGCAGCATAATACTTGTATTCAACAATTTCTGTATCAAATCCCAGTTTTCTCTGGTGCATCTTTGCCAAACTATTCCAAACTGCCTGAGTCTGAATACCAATTACAGGTACTAGTAAATGCACGTTACTAAGGACTATATAGTTCTAGGTTACTGTACACAACGACGTTCACATGTTGATGTTTCAGCTGCCGCTTACTAGAAACAACATAATACTTATCGTGCATACCTTTCCATAACTTGTCCTTTTCAGATGCATTAGTTTCCCTTTGTCTTGGCTTCTACAGTCAGACTGGCTACTAGTAACAGCACAGTACTAATCACATATCGTTCTACAGTTTGCAGACAACTTTCACATGTTGATGTTTCAGCTTTCGCCTACTAGAAACAACATAATACTCGCTGTATACATTTGTAGTTCTCTATGTAACTTTCATGTGAAGAAGTTTCGCCAGTCTTTTTGACTGTCTCAAATCTGAGTCATGCTTAGGCTACTAGTTGCTTCATAGTACTTATCGCCTCGAGATCATTGAACAAAACTTGATTTTCACATGTTGCTGTTTCAGCTTCCGCTTACTAGAAACAACATAATACTAGTCTCATTAAGTTCCGTCTCTTTGCAATTTTCTTATGAAGAAAATTCGCCATCACAATGACTCCAGCAGTTCTTGATCAAGGAATGCAATCATTGATCAGAATGCTATTATTTGAATCGGTTCTGCTTTAAGTGTTCCAATTTTATTGGAAGCACCAACAATAGAACATCAATGTGTTCAATCGAGAGTTATATAACCCTGAATCGGACGCAGTCAACAGCCGAAGCCGAGACCGCCTTTTGCGTTAGAGAGGTCGGTAAACAAATCTTGCGATTCATACCGAATTAACACATATAGCTGTGCTCCTCTTCGTAAAGCGAGCCAAGTGATCCCCTGTTGAAGGATGTATTTGGACCAATCTAGTAGCATTTGGTTTCCAACAAGCTCTCCCAAGTTAGCTTACTTATTGGGCTTTTCAACCAATTCGGTTGGCTACAAGCATCATCAAAGTACTAGCCACAGTTTGATCGCAAAATTCTACGACTTTCACATGTTGATGTTTCGGCTTGCGCTTAGCCTACTATAAGCAACATAATACTAGTCATATCATAGAGCGTGATCAGCTTGTGACGTTCTCATGATGAAGTTTCACCAACAGTGTCTCACTTCGAGCTTAAATCCAGCTACTAGTAACTACACAGTACTGACTGCAACGATAACTTTTATCTATACCTTTCACATGCTGCGCTTTCGGCCAGGGCCTACTAACGTCAACATAATACTCGATATAAACTTTTGTTCATGATGCAGCTTCCCCATGCAGAAGTTTCGCCTTCAAATGCTCTCTTGGCCATATGACGTAAGAAAAGGTTACTAGTAACATCACAGTACTAGCCACAGTTTGATTGCAAAATTCTACGACTTTCACATGTTGATGTTTCGGCTTGCGCTTAGCCTACTAGAAGCAACATAATACTAGTCATATCATAGAGCGTGATCAGCTTGTGACGTTCTCATGATGAAGTTTCACCAACAGTGTCTCATTTCGAGCTTAAATCCAGCTACTAGTAACTACACAGTACTGACTGCAACGCTAACTTTTATCTATACCTTTCACATGCTGCGCTTTCGGCCAGGGCCTACTAACGTCAACATAATACTCGATATAAACTTTTGTTCATGATGCAGCTTCCCCATGCAGAAGTTTCGCCTTCAAATGCTCTCTTGGCCATATGACGTAACACAAGGTTACTAGTAACATCACAGTACTAGCCACAATTTGATCGCAAAATTCTACGACTTTCACATGTTGATGTTTCGGCTTGCGCTTAGCCTACTAGAAGCAACATAATACTAGTCATATCATGGAGCGTGATCAGCTTGTGACGTTCTCATGATGAAGTTTCACCAACAGTGTCTCATTTCGAGCTTAAATCCAGCTACTAGTAACTACACAGTACTGACTGCAACGATAACTTTTATCTATACCTTTCACATGCTGCGCTTTTGGCCAGGGCCTACTAATGTCAACATAATACTCGATATAAACTTTTGTTCATGATGCAGCTTCCCCATGCAGAAGTTTCGCCTTCAAATGCTCTCTTGGCCATATGACGTAACACAAGGTTACTAGTAACATCACAGTACTAGCCACAATTTGATCGCAAAATTCTACGACTTTCACATGTTGATGTTTCGGCTTGCGCTTAGCCTACTAGAAGCAACATAATACTAGTCATATCATAGAGCTTGATCAGCTTGTGACATTCTCATGATGAAGTTTCACCAACAGTGTCTCATTTTGAGCTTAAATCCAGCTACTAGTAACTACACAGTACTGACTGCAACAATAACTTTTATCTATACCTTTCACATGCTGCGTTTTCGGCCAAGGCCTACTAACGTCAACATAATACTCGATATAAAATTTTGATCATGATGCAGCTTTCCCATGCAGAAGTTTCGCCTTCAAATGCTCTCTTGGCCATATGACGGAACACCAGGTTACTAGTAACATCACAGTACTAGCCACAGTTTGATTGTAAAATTCTACGACTTTCACATGTTGATGTTTCGGCTTGCGCTTAGCCTACTAGAAGCAACATAATACTAGTCATATCATAGAGCGTGATCAGCTTGTGACGTTCTCATGATGAAGTTTCACCAATAGTGTTTCATTCGAATTGGTTCTGCTTTAAGCTCTCCAATTGTTTTGGATGAACCAGTTTTGCCCTTCGAAGCCACTTTTGTGAGCTTTTGTGGGTCTTTACCAAGAGGATATACCTCAAGGCCTCTTTCAATTCCTTTAAGTTCTTTCAACTCCTTTACAGTTTCTAGGTTCACATAGCTGCAAACCTTATTTCTAGTTTTAAGTCTGGCCAACTTGGGGAGAGTTGGTGCAGACCGTGACCAATTCTAGTAGGATGCCACAACAAGAATGTGATCAACTTAGCTTGTCGATGAACCTGCCCCACATTCAAACAACTCTATCGCCTTTTCCTCGTATAGTTATATGCGAGGGCCTCTCATAGAGAGCGCTGTTAGCAACCTTTTCCACATAGACGATAAAGTTGTGAGTGTTTTGCACATGGCTGTTGTCATCACCACGTGACGAGTCAACTCAGCTTGACTCTCTACACTCCGACAAGCTTTGCACATACGCCTTTAGTTCAGTATGTGTCTTTAATCTGACTCCGGTGCCTCAAGCCGGAAAAATTGTCAGATTATGATCATTATCGGTTAGTCATCCCGATGCAAGATCGTATCGTACTGTCTTTGTCTACCTCCAGATTCCGAAGAACAGGAGGAGACTCTCCCAGACCTACATATCTGGGAGAATGTTCAGAGGGCGAGAAGCTGTGGATTACTCTCCCCTAAGAACTGACTAAACTTTACCCTCGTCCAAGGTAAGTTTATTTTAGCTAGCCTTCTATGTAAAGGATCTGAGGCTAAGCTGTGTTTTTTCGAGCCTTTGGCTCGGAGCAAGTTCAGTGGGCGCCCCGAGTAGCTCAACTCTTTCCCACTGAACAGCGCAACGCTCTGTCACTCGCTGGGATTTTTGCGTGTCGGTTCTAACCACGCGACTTGTGGACCTTTTTAGGCCTTTCTCATTCACAAGTCTATAGCTGGGCTTCTATAACCCAGCTTCTGAGATCTAGATAGCTGCAGTTCTGCTAGGCTGCTTTTGCTAACTAGTCTCCCTTTAAGCAGTCCCTTGCCATGACTGCTGAACTATGTATCCACACAAGTAGTTTTTGAGCTCGATACATAATTCGAGATTGGTTGCCAAGCAATCTCTAGCGACAGAGCGTCATGCGCACTACAGACATGGCCTCTACCAGCAGCCATGCCCGAAGGAATCAATCACTGATCCTTCCGCAGGTTCCCCTACGGAAACCTTGTTACGACTTTTACTTCCTCTAGACAATTAAGCTCGATCCGCTTCATCCCGTTGCCGGAGACCGAAGTCCCAACAGTAGGAATTTGCAATTCTTGCTTAACTATCCAATCAGTAGTAGCGACGGGCGGTGTGTACAAAGGGCAGGGACGTAATCCCTATGAGTTGTTGACTCATAAGTACCAGGAATTCCTGGTTCACGTCTGCAAGTTACAACAGACGATCCCCTTGAAGCGCTGTACTTTTCTCTGATTGCCCAGTCCATTTCGGACCAAGGGCTGAGTACTCAATCTAAAAGTACACAGTGTAGCGCGCGTGCAGTCCAGAACATCTAAGGGCATCACAGACCTGTTATAGCCTCACTTCATCTGCGGTATTTAATTCCGCATAGTTCCTCTAAGAAGTGTTTGAATTCACATATAGTGAATTTCATTATTTAGATGGAGAAGATCTCGTTCGTTATCGGAATTAACCAGACAGATCACTCCACTAACTAAGAACGGCCATGCACCACCGCCCATATAATCATGAAAGATATTCAATCTGTCAATCCTTAAGATGTCTGGACCGGGTGAGTTTTCCCGTGTTGAGTCAAATTAAGCCGCAGGCTCCACTCCTGGTGGTGCCCTTCCGTCAATTCCTTTAAGTTTCGATTTTGCAACCATACTTCCCCCGGAACCAATAAACTTTGGTTTCCCGGTTAATCTCTTGCCAAGTCAAGATCGACTTTGACAAATTGTAGGTTGGTATAGTTTATGGTCAGAATTACGAGGGTATCTAATCCTCTTCAATACTCTGACTTTCGTTCTTGATTAATGAAAACATTCTTGGCAAATGCTTTCGCAGTAGTTTGTCTTGCCACGATCCAAGAATTTCACCTCTAACGTAGCAATACAAATGCCCCCGTCTGTTCCTTTCAATCATTACCGCACTCAGCCAACCGGCATCAATCGAGTAGCGGGTCATTCTCCATTATTCCATGCTTTATTATTCGATCCCAAAGGATGCTTTGAACACTCTAATTTTCTCAGGGTGAAAACACCGTTTCCACAGTTCGTCACATTTAAGTGCAAACTATTTCTTCGATGCGAAGGATGAGCGGAACGAGTCAACAGATTTAACTGAAGACCATGTTGCCGTTCTACTCAAACAGATCCAACTATGAGCTTTTTAAACGCAGCAACTATTGCATACGCTTGTAGAGGCTGGTATTACCGCGGCTGCTGGCACCAGACTTGCCCTCTACTCGTTCATCAATGGAGCTTTTAAGTCCATTCCATTCTGATTACAAACCATAAAGGTTCATATCATTATTTCTAGTCACTACCTCCTCGTGCGGAGAGTGGGTAATTTGCGTGCCTGCTGCCTTCCTTGGATGTGGTAGCCGTTTCTAAGGCTCCCTCTCCGGAATCGAACCCTGATTCCCCGTTACCCGTCACAACCATGGTAGTCCGTTACACTACCATCATAGGTTGATAGGTCAGAAATTCGGAAGTTCCGTCCCCAAGCCGAAGCTATCTGGGATCTTTCAGTTACTAGGACTCATCACGGGATGTGTCTGTACTTAGCAAATCACCCGGTGTAGTCTTGTAAAAGTCTCCGACAGTGTCGGACAATCAGCATGCATTAGCTGCAGGGTTACCGCAGTTATTCATTTAGCTTGCAAATCAACTAATAGATAGTAACTGATTTAATGAGCCATTCGCGGTTCCACTTTTTCAAGCTTCGCTTGCACATGCATGGCTTAGTCTTTCAGACAAGCATATGGCAACTGACAGGATCAATCAGTTTAATTGTACTTTGAACAATCTTTCGATTTGTTCGAATTTAGAAAGACATAGCCTTGCGGCCTCGTCAATCTTGCTTTGAGCTTTTTAAATCACGAAGAGTTTCAATGCATGCTTTGGCATGGCTACTAGTTACTACACAGTACTCTACACACTTAGAACTACCCACGATTACACATTTCACATGCTGATGTTTCGGCTCGCGCGTACTAGAAACAGCATAATACTATGTGTACTGGTAGATAGCGCTCTGTGAGCATTTCCCATGAGCAGGTTTTGCCCTCCAAATCTCTGTTCTACTGTTACCAATACCGGCTAACAACTGTATCATACTAGGGAGAATTGACTCATGATTTAAAAACCAGATGTTCACATGTCGATGTTTCGGCTCTCGCCTACTAGAAACAACATAATACTAGTCTGTTAAAAATCTCAATCACGCCGCCTCTTCAGATACAGAAGTTTTACCTTTTATTGGTTAGAGAACAGCTTTCCAGCTGTCGACATGGTTACTAGTAACAACACCGTACTCAACACAAAAACTTTTCAACTTCACAACTTTCACATGCTGATGTTTCTGCTTTCGCATACTAGAAACAGCATAATACTTATTGTTTTGTCAAGTAATTTGTGTGTCTTTCCCATGTGAAGTTTCACCGGTCAACAATGTTTCCCTGACCAATTACGGCTACTAGTAGCTGTATAATACTAGGGAAAATGATTGAGGATTTAATATCAGATTTTCACATGTTGATGTTTCGGCTTTCGCCTACTAGAAACAACATAATACTAGTCTGCTAAGAAATCTCGCTCAAATTGCCTTTTCACATACAGAAGTTTCACCTTCTATTGGTTAGAGAACAGTTCTCAGCTGTCGACATGGTTACTAGTAACAACATCGTACTCAACACAAAAATTCTTCAACTTCACAACTTTCACATGCTGATGTTTCTGCTTTCGCGTACTAGAAACAGCATAATACTTATTGCTTTGTCAAGAAGTGTGTGTGTCTTTCCCATGCGAAAGTTTCACCGGTCAGCAATAATTGCCGTGTCCAATTAAGGTTACTCATAGCTGTATAATACTAGGGAAAATGATTGAGGATTTAATATCAGATTTTCACATGTTGATGTTTCGGCTTTCGCCTACTAGAAACAACATAATACTAGTCTGCTAATAAATCTCGCTCAAATTGCCTTTTCACATACAGAAGTTTCACCTCTTCTTGGTCACTGTACAGATGATGCTGTCTGTTCTTTATTTGGTTCTGCTTATTATAAGGAGGGGCATCACTCCTTCCTCCTTGGTTTGCATGCATTAAGCCTGCTTTGTGAAAAGCGTATCTTTCTAGCTTTTCTTCGCCTTACTCGAGTAGGACGATACAATCCAGACATTAGTCAGTCTTGGTGTAAAGTCACTGAGTATTATTCGGTTCTGCTTTATTCAGCAATATGCTGTATAATTGTTGTAATTTGCGAACATATTTGTTCTCAGTTCCGAACTACTAGCGACGACAGATTACCAGCGGTCATGAGCCATCAAGGTAGTTCTTTGGTGCATCAAGTAGAGAGGTGCCATCAAACAACACTTCCCTAATAATGCTACACACATAGAATTTGCTACAGTGCAGCTTTTTACTTTGCAAAATTTGCGCACAAATTTTGCATAGAATAAATGTTTTATCAAGATTTTTAGATCCCCTCCCTTGAGAGAACGTTACTCCTTTAAGTGAACACCCCGCGGCGTCCTGTTGTTATTGCTTATAACCATTTCGCAAGCCGGAGGCATAATGCACTACGCAAGCCGCTACTTTGGCACAGAGGCACCTAGTTTTACACCCGGGACTTCAGGTGGCCCAGTTTTACACCCAGTACAGCGGTGCCAGTTGGTAACCCGGTGGATCCTCGGAGACCAGACATGATCATAGATCAAACCCGATGTATGCTACTCCTGAACGTATAGTATCTCCACTGTGCAATGAAATTATCGTTCGTTTCGGGCCTTCCTATACGTTCAGCAGACAATCGCTAGGAATTCACCTCGTGACCCGTGGTGACCACACTGGATTTCAAGTTTATTGATTTGGACAGACCTGTCATTTATTTTGCTTTTCAGCTTCAGTTCTGCTCGATCTAGCTTGCCTAAGGCTTGATCTCGCTTTGCTCACCCCTGTAGGAGCCTCTACTAGTACCACTCGGAGTAATGGGGAATCCACCAGACCTAATCGATGAATGCCATCAAACAACAAACATCATACCCGGCTTCATCAGGCATATTTTATTACTTCCGAGAGGTACTTTAGTATCAGATCTTTCTCCATGCCTCTTATGAGGACCCGTCAGACCTTTCGGTTTATCGTTTAGCTTCATTCCTGCTCGATCTAGCTTTCCCAAGGCTCGATCTAGCTCTATTCGCCCCACTAGAGGGCTCTCTAAGACCCCTCGGTCTTAGTGTTAGCTCCGGTACTGCTCGGTCGTGCTTGCTGAAGGCCCGACCCAGCTTTAGTTAGATTCTCGTACTTTCTCTTGGCCTCTCTAGGAGGACCAGACAGACCTCTCGGTCTATCGTTTAGCTTCAGTCCTGCTCGATCTAGCTTGCCCAAGGCTTGATCAAGCTCTATTCGCCCCGCTAGAGGGCTCTCTAAGACCCCTCGGTCTTAGTGTTATCTTCTGTAATGCCTAACCAAGCTTACTACAGGCCTTGGTCAGGTCTTTATCGGTCACCGATTAGTAACAGACCAATCATAGGGCCTTCCACCCTATCCGGGTTGAGGTCTTTAGTCCAGCCATATTTTGACAAGACACCTCTCCCTAATAATGCCCCACACATAGAATTACTGTCCATGCAGTATTTAACTTGTGTTTTTTTCTAAAATTTGATTTTCACTTTTTGGAGGTTCATTTGCTCCTCTGACACTCTTTCAGCTTCAATCTTACTCGATCTAGCTTTCCCAAGGCTCGATCTAGCTCTATTCGCCCCACTAGAGGGCTCTCTAAGACACTTCGGTCTTAGTGTTAGCTCCGGTCTTGCTCAATCGTGCTTGCTGAAGGCGCGATCAAGCTTTAGTTAGCTTCTCGTACTTCCTCTTGGCCTCTCTAGGAGGACCAGACAGACCTCTCGGTCTATCGTTTAGCTTCAGTCCTGCTCGATCTAGCTTTCCCAAGGCTCGATCTAGCTCTATTCGCCCTGCTAGAGGGCTCTCTAAGACCCCTCGGTCTTAGTGTTAGCTCCGGTACAGCTCGGTCGTGCTTGCTGAAGGCCCGATCAAGCTTTAGTTAGATTCTCGTACTTTCTCTTGGCCTCTCTAGGAGGACCAGACAGACCTCTCGGTCTATCGTTTAGCTTCAGTCCTGCTTGATCTAGCTTTCCCAAGGCTCGATCTAGCTCTATTCGCCCTGCTAGAGGGCTCTCTAAGACCCCTCGGTCTTAGTGTTAGCTCCGGTACAGCTCGGTCGTGCTTGCTGAAGGCCCGATCAAGCTTTAGTTAGCTTCTCGTACTTTCTCTTGGCCTCTCTAGGAGGACCAGACAGACCTCTCGGTCTATCGTTTAGCTTCAGTCCTGCTCGATCTAGCTTTCCCAAGGCTCGATCTAGATCTATTCGCCCTGCTAGAGGGCTCTCTAAGACCCCTCGGTCTTAGTGTTAGCTCCGGTACAGCTCGGTCGTGCTTGCTGAAGGCCTGATCAAGCTTTAGTTAGCTTCTCGTACTTTCTCTTGGCCTCTCTAGGAGGACCAGACAGACCTTTCGGTCTCTTGCTTAGCTTCAGTCCTGCTCGATCTAGCTTTCCCAAGGCTCGATCTAGCTCTATTCGCCCCGCTAGAGGGCTCTCTAAGACCCCTCGGTCTTAGTGTTAACTCCTGTAATGCCTAACCAAGCTTACTACAGGCCTTGGTCAGGTCTTTATCGGTCACCGATTAGTAACAGACCGATCATGGGGCCTTCCACCCTATCCGGGTTGAGGTCTTTAGTCCAGCCATATTTTGACAAGACACCTCCCCCTAATAATGCCCCACACATAGAAATACTGTCCATGCAGTATTTAACTTGTGTTTTTTCTAAAATTTGATTTTCACTTTTTGGAGGTTCATTTGCTCCTCTGACACTCTTTCAGCTTCAATCTTACTCGATCTAGCTTTCCCAAGGCTCGATCTAGCTCTATTCGCCCCACCAGAGGGCTCTCTAAGACACTTCGGTCTTAGTGTTAGCTCCGGTCTTGCTCAATCGTGCTTGCTGAAGGCGCGATCAAGCTTTAGTTAGCTTCTCGTACTTTCTCTTGGCCTCTCTAGGAGGACCAGACATACCTCTCGGTCTATCGTTTAGCTTCAGTCCTGCTCGATCTAGCTTTCCCAAGGCTCGATCTAGCTCTATTCGCCCCGCTAGAGGGCTCTCTAAGACCCCTCGGTCTTAGTGTTAGCTCCGGTACAGCTCGGTCGTGCTTGCTGAAGGCCCGATCAAGCTTTAGTTGGCTTCTCGTACTTTCTCTTGGCCTCTCTAGGAGGACCAGACAGACCTCTCGGTCTCTTGCTTAGCTTCAGTCCTGCTCGATCTAGCTTGCCCAAGGCTTGATCAAGCTCTATTCGCCCCGCTAGAGGGCTCTCTAAGACCCCTCGGTCTTAGTGTTAGCTCCGGTACAGCTCGGTCGTGCTTGCTGAAGGCCCGATCAAGCTTTAGTTAGCTTCTCGTTTTTTCTCTTGGCCTCTCTAGGAGGACCAGACAGACCTCTCGGTCTATCGTTTAGCTTCAGTCCTGCTCGATCTAGCTTTCCCAAGGCTCGATCTAGCTCTATTCGCCCCGCTAGAGGGCTCTCTAAGACCCCTCGGTCTTAGTGTTAGCTCCGGTACAGCTCGGTCGTGCTTGCTGAAGGCCCGATCAAGCTTTAGTTGGCTTCTCGTACTTTCTCTTGGCCTCTCTAGGAGGACCAGACAGACCTCTCGGTCTATCCTTTAGCTTCAGTCCTGCTCGATCTAGCTTTCCCAAGGCTCGATCTAGCTCTATTCGCCCCGCTAGAGGGCTCTCTAAGACCCCTCGGTCTTAGTGTTATCTCCTGTAATGCCTAACCAAGCTTACTACAGGCCTTGGTCAGGTCTTTATCGGTCACCGATTAGTAACAGACCGATCATAGGGCCTTCCACCCTATCTGGGTTGAGGTCTTTAGTCCAGCCATATTTTGACAAGACACCTCCCCCTAATAATGCCCCACACATAGAATTACTGTTTATGCAGCTTTTCACTTGTGAAATTTTTAATTTTCGCAATTATTATAGAATAAGTGTTTGCGCAGCTTTTCATAGGTCGAGCTCTAGCTAGCTAGCTCAAGCTAGCTAGCTAGCTCAAGCTCAAGCTATCTAGCTCAAGCTCAAGCCAGCTAGCTCAAGCTCAAGCTAGCTAGCTAGCTCAAGCTCAAGCTAGCTAGCTAGCTCAAGCTCAAGCTAGCTAGCTCAAGCTCAAGCTAGCTAGCTCAAGCTCAAGCTAGCTAGCTAGCTCAAGCTCAAGCTCAAGCTAGCTAGCTCAAGCTCAAGCTCAAGCTAGCTAGCTAGCTCAAGCTCAAGCTAGCTAGCTAGCTCAAGCTCAAGCTAGCTAGCTAGCTCAAGCTCAAGCTAGCTAGCTCAAGCTCAAGCTCAAGCTCAAGCTAGCTAGCTAGCTCAAGCTAGCTAGCTAGCTCAAGCTCAAGCTAGCTAGCTAGCTCAAGTTCAAGCTAGCTAGCTAGCTCAAGCTCAAGCTAGCTAGCTAGCTCAAGCTCAAGCTAGCTAGCTCAAGCTCAAGCTAGCTAGCTCAAGCTCAAGCTAGCTAGCTAGCTCAAGCTCAAGCTCAAGTTAGCTAGCTCAAGCTCAAGCTCAAGCTAGCTAGCTAGCTCAAGCTCAAGCTAGCTAGCTAGCTCAAGCTCAAGCTCAAGCTAGCTAGCTAGCTCAAGTTCAAGCTAGCTAGCTAGCTCAAGCTCAAGCTAGCTAGCTCAAGCTCAAGCTAGCTAGCTCAAGCTCAAGCCAGCTAGCTCAAGCTCAAGCTCAAGCTAGCTAGCTAGCTCAAGCACAAGCTAGCTAGCTAGCTCAATCTCAAGCTAGCTAGCTCAAGCTCAAGCTAGCTAGCTCAAGCTCAAGCTAGCTAGCTAGCTCAAGCTCAAGCTCAAGCTAGCTAGCTCAAGCTCAAGCTCAAGCTAGCTAGCTAGCTCAAGCTCAAGCTAGCTAGCTAGCTCAAGCTCAAGCTCAAGCTAGCTAGCTCAAGCTCAAGCTCAAGCTAGCTAGCTAGCTCAAGCTCAAGCTGGCTAGCTAGCTCAAGCTCAAGCTAGCTAGCTAGCTCAAGCTCAAGCTAGCTAGCTCAAGCTCAAGCTCAAGCTCAAGCTAGCTAGCTAGCTCAAGCTAGCTAGCTAGCTCAAGCTCAAGCTAGCTAGCTAGCTCAAGTTCAAGCTAGCTAGCTAGCTCAAGCTCAAGCTAGCTAGCTAGCTCAAGCTCAAGCTAGCTAGCTCAAGCTCAAGCTAGCTAGCTCAAGCTCAAGCTAGCTAGCTAGCTCAAGCTCAAGCTCAAGCTAGCTAGCTCAAGCTCAAGCTCAAGCTAGCTAGCTAGCTCAAGCTCAAGCTAGCTAGCTAGCTCAAGCTCAAGCTAGCTAGCTAGCTCAAGTTCAAGCTAGCTAGCTAGCTCAAGCTCAAGCTAGCTAGCTCAAGCTCAAGCTAGCTAGCTCAAACTCAAGCTAGCTAGCTAGCTCAAGTTCAAGCTAGCTAGCTAGCTCAAGCTCAAGCTAGCTAGCTAGCTCAAGCTCAAGCTAGCTAGCTCAAGCTCAAGCTAGCTAGCTCAAGCTCCAGCTAGCTAGCTAGCTCAAGCTCAAGCTCAAGCTAGCTAGCTCAAGCTCAAGCTCAAGCTAGCTAGCTAGCTCAAGCTCAAGCTAGCTAGCTAGCTCAAGCTCAAGCTAGCTAGCTAGCTCAAGTTCAAGCTAGCTAGCTAGCTCAAGCTCAAGCTAGCTAGCTCAAGCTCAAGCTAGCTAGCTCAAGCTCAAGCCAGCTAGCTCAAGCTCAAGCTCAAGCTAGCTAGCTAGCTCAAGCACAAGCTTGCTAGCTAGCTCAAGCTCAAGCTAGCTAGCTCAAGCTCAAGCTAGCTAGCTCAAGCTCAAGCTAGCTAGCTCAAGCTCAAGCTCAAGCTAGCTAGCTAGCTCAAGCACAAGCTTGCTAGCTAGCTCAAGCTCAAGCTAGCTAGCTCAAGCTCAAGCTAGCTAGCTCAAGCTCAAGCTAGCTAGCTAGCTCAAGCTCAAGCTCAAGCTAGCTAGCTCAAGCTCAAGCTCAAGCTAGCTAGCTAGCTCAAGCTCAAGCTAGCTAGCTAGCTCAAGCTCAAGCTAGCTAGCTAGCTCAAGCTCAAGCTAGCTAGCTCAAGCTCAAGCTCAAGCTAGCTAGCTAGCTCAAGCTAGCTAGCTAGCTCAAGCTCAAGCTAGCTAGCTAGCTCAAGTTCAAGCTAGCTAGCTAGCTCAAGCTCAAGCTAGCTAGCTAGCTCAAGCTCAAGCTAGCTAGCTCAAGCTCAAGCTAGCTAGCTCAAGCTCAAGCTAGCTAGCTAGCTCAAGCTCAAGCTCAAGCTAGCTAGCTCAAGCTCAAGCTCAAGCTAGCTAGCTAGCTCAAGCTCAAGCTAGCTAGCTAGCTCAAGCTCAAGCTAGCTAGCTAGCTCAAGTTCAAGCTAGCTAGCTAGCTCAAGCTCAAGCTAGCTAGCTCAAGCTCAAGCTAGCTAGCTCAAGCTCAAGCCAGCTAGCTCAAGCTCAAGCTCAAGCTAGCTAGCTAGCTCAAGCACAAGCTAGCTAGCTAGCTCAAGCTCAAGCTAGCTAGCTCAAGCTCAAGCTAGCTAGCTCAAGCTCAAGCTAGCTAGCTAGCTCAAGCTCAAGCTCAAGCTAGCTAGCTCAAGCTCAAGCTCAAGCTAGCTAGCTAGCTCAAGCTCAAGCTAGCTAGCTAGCTCAAGCTCAAGCTCAAGCTAGCTAGCTCAAGCTCAAGCTCAAGCTAGCTAGCTAGCTCAAGCTCAAGCTAGCTAGCTAGCTCAAGCTCAAGCTAGCTAGCTAGCTCAAGCTCAAGCTAGCTAGCTCAAGCTCAAGCTCAAGCTCAAGCTAGCTAGCTAGCTCAAGCTAGCTAGCTAGCTCAAGCTCAAGCTAGCTAGCTAGCTCAAGTTCAAGCTAGCTAGCTAGCTCAAGCTCAAGCTAGCTAGCTAGCTCAAGCTCAAGCTAGCTAGCTCAAGCTCAAGCTAGCTAGCTCAAGCTCAAGCTAGCTAGCTAGCTCAAGCTCAAGCTCAAGCTAGCTAGCTCAAGCTCAAGCTCAAGCTAGCTAGCTAGCTCAAGCTCAAGCTAGCTAGCTAGCTCAAGCTCAAGCTAGCTAGCTAGCTCAAGTTCAAGCTAGCTAGCTAGCTCAAGCTCAAGCTAGCTAGCTCAAGCTCAAGCTAGCTAGCTCAAACTCAAGCTAGCTAGCTAGCTCAAGTTCAAGCTAGCTAGCTAGCTCAAGCTCAAGCTAGCTAGCTAGCTCAAGCTCAAGCTAGCTAGCTCAAGCTCAAGCTAGCTAGCTCAAGCTCAAGCTAGCTAGCTAGCTCAAGCTCAAGCTCAAGCTAGCTAGCTCAAGCTCAAGCTCAAGCTAGCTAGCTAGCTCAAGCTCAAGCTAGCTAGCTAGCTCAAGCTCAAGCTAGCTAGCTAGCTCAAGTTCAAGCTAGCTAGCTAGCTCAAGCTCAAGCTAGCTAGCTCAAGCTCAAGCTAGCTAGCTCAAGCTCAAGCCAGCTAGCTCAAGCTCAAGCTCAAGCTAGCTAGCTAGCTCAAGCACAAGCTTGCTAGCTAGCTCAAGCTCAAGCTAGCTAGCTCAAGCTCAAGCTAGCTAGCTCAAGCTCAAGCTAGCTAGCTCAAGCTCAAGCTCAAGCTAGCTAGCTAGCTCAAGCACAAGCTTGCTAGCTAGCTCAAGCTCAAGCTAGCTAGCTCAAGCTCAAGCTAGCTAGCTCAAGCTCAAGCTAGCTAGCTAGCTCAAGCTCAAGCTCAAGCTAGCTAGCTCAAGCTCAAGCTCAAGCTAGCTAGCTAGCTCAAGCTCAAGCTAGCTAGCTAGCTCAAGCTCAAGCTAGCTAGCTAGCTCAAGCTCAAGCTAGCTAGCTCAAGCTCAAGCTCAAGCTAGCTAGCTAGCTCAAGCTAGCTAGCTAGCTCAAGCTCAAGCTAGCTAGCTAGCTCAAGTTCAAGCTAGCTAGCTAGCTCAAGCTCAAGCTAGCTAGCTAGCTCAAGCTCAAGC
This sequence comes from Convolutriloba macropyga, assembly GCF_964194025.1. Classification (NCBI taxonomy): domain Eukaryota; kingdom Metazoa; phylum Xenacoelomorpha; order Acoela; family Convolutidae; genus Convolutriloba; species Convolutriloba macropyga. Next base: position 111,239 of record NW_027450136.1, on the reverse strand, counting down.
TATCTAGCTCAAGCTCAAGCTAGCTAGCTCAAGCTCAAGCTAGCTAGCTAGCTCAAGCTCAAGCTCAAGCTAGCTAGCTCAAGCTCAAGCTCAAGCTAGCTAGCTAGCTCAAGCTCAAGCTAGCTAGCTAGCTCAAGCTCAAGCTAGCTAGCTAGCTCAAGTTCAAGCTAGCTAGCTAGCTCAAGCTCAAGCTAGCTAGCTCAAGCTCAAGCTAGCTAGCTCAAGCTCAAGCCAGCTAGCTCAAGCTCAAGCTCAAGCTAGCTAGCTAGCTCAAGCTCAAGCTCAAGCTCAAGCTAGCTAGCTAGCTCAAGTTCAAGCTAGCTAGCTAGCTCAAGCTCAAGCTAGCTAGCTCAAGCTCAAGCTAGCTAGCTCAAGCTCAAGCCAGCTAGCTCAAGCTCAAGCTCAAGCTAGCTAGCTAGCTCAAGCTCAAGCTAGCTAGCTCAAGCTCAAGCTAGCTAGCTAGCTAGCTCAAGCTCAAGCTCAAGCTAGCTAGCTCAAGCTCAAGCTCAAGCTAGCTAGCTCAAGCTCAAGCTCAAGCTAGCTAGCTCAAGCTCAAGCTCAAGCTAGCTAGCTCAAGCCCAAGCTCAAGCTAGCTAGCTAGCTCAAGCTCAAGCTAGCTAGCTCAAGCTCAAGCTCAAGCTCAAGCTAGCTAGCTAGCTAGCTCAAGCTCAAGCTCAAGCTAGCTAGCTAGCTCAAGCTCAAGCTAGCTAGCTCAAGCTCAAGCTAGCTAGCTAGCTCAAGTTCAAGCTAGCTAGCTAGCTCAAGCTCAAGCTAGCTAGCTAGCTCAAGCTCAAGCTAGCTAGCTCAAGCTCAAGCTAGCTAGCTCAAGCTCAAGCTAGCTAGCTAGCTCAAGCTCAAGCTCAAGCTAGCTAGCTCAAGCTCAAGCTCAAGCTAGCTAGCTAGCTCAAGCTCAAGCTAGCTAGCTAGCTCAAGCTCAAGCTAGCTAGCTAGCTCAAGTTCAAGCTAGCTAGCTAGCTCAAGCTCAAGCTAGCTAGCTCAAGCTCAAGCTAGCTAGCTCAAACTCAAGCTAGCTAGCTAGCTCAAGTTCAAGCTAGCTAGCTAGCTCAAGCTCAAGCTAGCTAGCTAGCTCAAGCTCAAGCTAGCTAGCTCAAGCTCAAGCTAGCTAGCTCAAGCTCAAGATAGCTAGCTAGCTCAAGCTCAAGCTCAAGCTAGCTAGCTCAAGCTCAAGCTCAAGCTAGCTAGCTAGCTCAAGCTCAAGCTAGCTAGCTAGCTCAAGCTCAAGCTAGCTAGCTAGCTCAAGTTCAAGCTAGCTAGCTAGGTCAAGCTCAAGCTAGCTAGCTCAAGCTCAAGCTAGCTAGCTCAAGCTCAAGCCAGCTAGCTCAAGCTCAAGCTCAAGCTAGCTAGCTAGCTCAAGCACAAGCTTGCTAGCTAGCTCAAGCTCAAGCTAGCTAGCTCAAGCTCAAGCTAGCTAGCTCAAGCTCAAGCTAGCTAGCTCAAGCTCAAGCTCAAGCTAGCTAGCTAGCTCAAGCACAAGCTTGCTAGCTAGCTCAAGCTCAAGCTAGCTAGCTCAAGCTCAAGCTAGCTAGCTCAAGCTCAAGCTAGCTAGCTAGCTCAAGCTCAAGCTCAAGCTAGCTAGCTCAAGCTCAAGCTCAAGCTAGCTAGCTAGCTCAAGCTCAAGCTAGCTAGCTAGCTCAAGCTCAAGCTAGCTAGCTAGCTCAAGCTCAAGCTAGCTAGCTCAAGCTCAAGCTCAAGCTAGCTAGCTAGCTCAAGCTAGCTAGCTAGCTCAAGCTCAAGCTAGCTAGCTAGCTCAAGTTCAAGCTAGCTAGCTAGCTCAAGCTCAAGCTAGCTAGCTAGCTCAAGCTCAAGCTAGCTAGCTCAAGCTCAAGCTAGCTAGCTCAAGCTCAAGCTAGCTAGCTAGCTCAAGCTCAAGCTCAAGCTAGCTAGCTCAAGCTCAAGCTCAAGCTAGCTAGCTAGCTCAAGCTCAAGCTAGCTAGCTAGCTCAAGCTCAAGCTAGCTAGCTAGCTCAAGTTCAAGCTAGCTAGCTAGCTCAAGCTCAAGCTAGCTAGCTCAAGCTCAAGCTAGCTAGCTCAAGCTCAAGCCAGCTAGCTCAAGCTCAAGCTCAAGCTAGCTAGCTAGCTCAAGCTCAAGCTCAAGCTAGCTAGCTAGCTCAAGTTCAAGCTAGCTAGCTAGCTCAAGCTCAAGCTAGCTAGCTCAAGCTCAAGCTAGCTAGCTCAAGCTCAAGCCAGCTAGCTCAAGCTCAATCTCAAGCTAGCTAGCTAGCTCAAGCTCAAGCTAGCTAGCTCAAGCTCAAGCTAGCTAGCTAGCTAGCTCAAGCTCAAGCTCAAGCTAGCTAGCTCAAGCTCAAGCTCAAGCTAGCTAGCTCAAGCTCAAGCTCAAGCTAGCTAGCTCAAGCTCAAGCTCAAGCTAGCTAGCTCAAGCTCAAGCTCAAGCTAGCTAGCTAGCTCAAGCTCAAGCTAGCTAGCTCAAGCTCAAGCTCAAGCTCAAGCTAGCTAGCTAGCTAGCTCAAGCTCAAGCTCAAGCTAGCTAGCTAGCTCAAGCTCAAGCTAGCTAGCTCAAGCTCAAGCCAGCTAGCTCAAGCTCAAGCTCAAGCTAGCTAGCTAGCTCAAGCTCAAGCTAGCTAGCTCAAGCTCAAGCCAGCTAGCTCAAGCTCAAGCTCAAGCTCAAGCTAGCTAGCTAGCTCAAGCTCAAGCTAGATAGCTAGCTCAAGCTAGCTAGCTAGCTCAAGCTCAAGCTCAAGCTAGCTAGCTAGCTAGCTCAAGCTCAAGCTAGCTAGCTCAAGCTCAAGCCAGCTAGCTCAAGCTCAAGCTCAAGCTAGCTAGCTAGCTCAAGCTCAAGCTAGCTAGCTCAAGCTCAAGCTCAAGCGAGCTAGCTAGCTCAAGCTCAAGCTAGCTAGCTAGCTCAAGCTCAAGCTAGCTAACTCAAGCTAACTCAGCTAGCTCAAGCTAACTCAAGCTAGCTAAAGCTAACTCAAGCTAACTCAAGCTAACTCAAGCTAACTCAAGCTAGCTAAAGCTAACTCAAGCTAACTCAAGCTAACCCGAGCTAACTCAAGCTAGCTCAAGCTAACCCAAGCTAGCTAAAGCTAACTCAAGCTAACTCAAGCTAATTCAAGCTAACTCAAGCTAACTCAAGCTAACTCAAGCTAACTCAAGCTAGTTCAAGCTAACTCAAGCTAGCTAAAGCTAACTCAAGCTAACTCAAGCTAACTCAAGCTAGCTCAAGCTAACTCAAGCTAGTTCAAGCTAACTCAAGCTAGCTAAAGCTAACTCAAGCTAACTCAAGCTAACTCAAGCTAGCTCAAGCTAACTCAAGCTAACTCAAGCTAACTCAAGCTAACCCGAGCTAACTCAAGCTAACTCAAGGTAGCTAAAGCTAGTTCAAGCTAGCTCAAGCTAGCTAAAGCTAAGACAAGCTAACTCAAGCTAACTCAAGCTAACTCAAGCTAACTCAAGCTAGTTCAAGCTAACTCAAGCTAGCTAAAGCTAACTCAAGCTAACTCAAGCTAACTCAAGCTAGCTCAAGCTAACTCAAGCTAGTTCAAGCTAACTCAAGCTAGCTAAAGCTAACTCAAGCTAACTCAAGCTAACTCAAGCTAGCTCAAGCTAACTCAAGCTAGTTCAAGCTAACTCAAGCTAGCTAAAGCTAACTCAAGCTAACTCAAGCTAACTCAAGCTAACTCAAGCTAGCTAAAGCTAACTCAAGCTAACTCAAGCTAACCCGAGCTAACTCAAGCTAGCTCAAGCTAACCCAAGCTAGCTAAAGCTAACTCAAGCTAACTCAAGCTAATTCAAGCTAACTCAAGCTAACTCAAGCTAACTCAAGCTAACTCAAGCTAGCTAAAGCTAACTCAAGCTAACTCAAGCTAACTCAAGCTAACCCGAGCTAACTCAAGCTAACTCAAGGTAGCTAAAGCTAGTTCAAGCTAACTCAAGCTAGCTAAAGCTAAGACAAGCTAACTCAAGCTAACTCAAGCTAACTCAAGCTAACTCAAGCTAACTCAAGCTAGTTCAAGCTAACTCAAGCTAACTCAAGCTAACTCAAGCTAGCTAAAGCTAACTCAAGCTAACTCAAGCTAACTCAAGCTAACCCGAGCTAACTCAAGCTAACTCAAGGTAGCTAAAGCTAGTTCAAGCTAGCTCAAGCTAGCTAAAGCTAAGACAAGCTAACTCAAGCTAACTCAAGCTAACTCAAGCTAGTTCAAGCTAACTCAAGCTAGCTAAAGCTAACTCAAGCTAACTCAAGCTAACTCAAGCTAGCTCAAGCTAACTCAAGCTAGTTCAAGCTAACTCAAGCTAGCTAAAGCTAACTCAAGCTAACTCAAGCTAACTCAAGCTAACTCAAGCTAGCTAAAGCTAACTCAAGCTAACTCAAGCTAACCCGAGCTAACTCAAGCTAGCTCAAGCTAACCCAAGCTAGCTAAAGCTAACTCAAGCTAACTCAAGCTAATTCAAGCTAACTCAAGCTAACTCAAGCTAACTCAAGCTAACTCAAGCTAGCTAAAGCTAACTCAAGCTAACTCAAGCTAACTCAAGCTAACCCGAGCTAACTCAAGCTAACTCAAGGTAGCTAAAGCTAGTTCAAGCTAACTCAAGCTAGCTAAAGCTAAGACAAGCTAACTCAAGCTAACTCAAGCTAACTCAAGCTAACTCAAGCTAACTCAAGCTAGTTCAAGCTAACTCAAGCTAACTCAAGCTAACTCAAGCTAGCTAAAGCTAACTCAAGCTAACTCAAGCTAACTCAAGCTAACCCGAGCCAACTCAAGCTAACTCAAGGTAGCTAAAGCTAGTTCAAGCTAGCTCAAGCTAGCTAAAGCTAAGACAAGCTAACTCAAGCTAGCTCAAGCTAACTCAAGCTAGTTCAAGCTAACTCAAGCTAGCTAAAGCTAACTCAAGCTAACTCAAGCTAACTCAAGCTAACTCAAGCTAGCTAAAGCTAACTCAAGCTAACTCAAGCTAACCCGAGCTAACTCAAGCTAGCTCAAGCTAACCCAAGCTAGCTAAAGCTAACTCAAGCTAACTCAAGCTAATTCAAGCTAACTCAAGCTAACTCAAGCTAACTCAAGCTAACTCAAGCTAGCTAAAGCTAACTCAAGCTAACTCAAGCTAACTCAAGCTAACCCGAGCTAACTCAAGCTAACTCAAGGTAGCTAAAGCTAGTTCAAGCTAACTCAAGCTAGCTAAAGCTAAGACAAGCTAACTCAAGCTAACTCAAGCTAACTCAAGCTAACTCAAGCTAACTCAAGCTAACTCAAGCTAGTTCAAGCTAACTCAAGCTAACTCAAGCTAACTCAAGCTAGCTAAAGCTAACTCAAGCTAACTCAAGCTAACTCAAGCTAACCCGAGCTAACTCAAGCTAACTCAAGGTAGCTAAAGCTAGTTCAAGCTAACTCAAGCTAGCTAAAGCTAAGACAAGCTAACTCAAGCTAACTCAAGCTAACTCAAGCTAACTCAAGCTAACTAAAGCTAGTTCAAGCTAACTCAAGCTAGCTAAAGCTAACTCAAGCTAACTCAAGCTAACTCAAGCTAGCTCAAGCTAACTCAAGCTAGTTCAAGCTAACTCAAGCTAGCTAAAGCTAACTCAAGCTAACTCAAGCTAACTCAAGCTAACTCAAGCTAGCTAAAGCTAACTCAAGCTAACTCAAGCTAACCCGAGCTAACTCAAGCTAGCTCAAGCTAACCCAAGCTAGCTAAAGCTAACTCAAGCTAACTCAAGCTAATTCAAGCTAACTCAAGCTAACTCAAGCTAACTCAAGCTAACTCAAGCTAGCTAAAGCTAACTCAAGCTAACTCAAGCTAACTCAAGCTAACCCGAGCTAACTCAAGCTAACTCAAGGTAGCTAAAGCTAGTTCAAGCTAACTCAAGCTAGCTAAAGCTAAGACAAGCTAACTCAAGCTAACTCAAGCTAACTCAAGCTAACTCAAGCTAACTCAAGCTAGTTCAAGCTAACTTAATGAAGTTAACCCAAGCTAACTTGGGTTAATGAAGTCAAACTCAAGCTAACCCGAGCTAACTCAAGCTAACTCAAGCTAATTCAAGCTAACTCAAGCTAACTCAAGCTATTTCAAGCTAACTCAAGCTAATTCAAGCTAACTCAAGCTAGCTCAAGCTAACTCAAGCTAACCCAAGCTAACTTAAGCTAGCTTAAGCTAATTAAAGCTAATTAAAGCTAACTCAAGCTAACCCAAGCTAACTTAAGCTAGCTCTAGCTGGCTGCCACTGTTAGGCCATTTGGGAGCGCTTTTCTCGCACTCTGATTG
>NW_027450136.1:85000-100000 GCF_964194025.1 Convolutriloba macropyga | reverse complement strand
CATTTTGTTTAGAATCAACAAGAAGAATTCCGAGGAAAACTTCTGCTCGATTCATTAACAAGATTTGCCAAAAGACGACAACTACACTACTCGGTAGCCGAGAATATAATATCAAGGCATTGAGTATGGTAACGCTCACTCCAGTTCCCCTTCAACAGTTTCACGTACTTTTCACTCTCTCTTCAGAGTGCTTTTCAACTTTCCCTCACGGTACTTGTTTACTATCGGTCTCGCTTTATAATTAGCTTTTGGAGAGACATATCTCCAGCTTCGAGTTGCACTTTCAAACAACTCTACTCATAGGAATGAGCCATTATGACTGGTATCGAAAATGACCTTTACAGGATTTTCACCTTCTTTGATGCTACTTTCCAGTAGACATCAGGACAAATTCACCAGTCTAGCATCAAACCATACCGGACACCGAGAAATGTTGCCATTTCTCTTCCCGATGAGCTTTTCCCTGTTCATTCGCCATTACTAAGGGATTCTCAGTTGATTTCTTTTCCTCCCCTTACTGATATGCTTAAGTTAAGGGGGTTCTCTCGCCCAATTCAGGTTATGTAGTTGATTGTCTCTTAATTGGTTCACTGACCAATATGAGACAGAAACCGATTCAGCAGTTTTGTTCGCTACTACTATCAAACACAGGTCGAAGTTTCCATTCAGTCATTAATTCCAACTTTCAAATGTTGTTGTTTCAGCTTTCGCTTACTAGAAGCAACATAATACTCGCTGCAATACAGACCTCGGGAAACCCTCACCGTGAATAAGGTTCACTCACATATTTCACTACATTTTGCGTGGGATTGGAGATGAGGCTACTCGTTCTTGCTCAGTACTAGGCTGAAAATTAACGAAACTTCGTTACAAACGTTCACATGTTGATGTTTCCGCTTTCGCGTACTCGAAACAACATAATACTAGTCTTTGTAATTTAGTTTCATAATTTCAACTGTTCTCATGCAGAATTTTTGCTCATTCTTATCCCAAATTTTGACCTGGCTACTAGTTACACTCCTTGTACTTATTGCAAAATGACCACAAATTTCAACAGCTTTCACATGTTGCTGTTTCGGCTTTCGCTTACTACAGTCAACATAATACTCGTTGCAAAATAAGTGCTCGGCATCTGCAATTTTCCAAAGACGAAGTTTCGCCAGTTCAATTTTCGCTCGCCAATTATGGCTACTAATTCACACGGTACTGAGCTCAACAACATTAAATTTGTTCAGCAAGACTTTCACATGTTGATGTTTTGGCTTTCGCCTACTAGAAGCAACATAATACTCGTCTTGTTAGCTCATTCAATGAGAATAGCTTTTCCCGTTGAGAATTTTTGCCTTCAATTGGCGTTGTAGTGAGTTTGGCTACTCAGATCACCAAATACTTGTGACAATTCGAACCAGAAATGTTTTCAATTTTCACATGCTGATGTTTCGGATTCAACCTACTAGAAGCAGCATAATACTTGTATTCAACAATTTCTGTATCAAATCCCAGTTTTCTCTGGTGCATCTTTGCCAAACTATTCCAAACTGCCTGAGTCTGAATACCAATTACAGGTACTAGTAAATGCACGTTACTAAGGACTATATAGTTCTAGGTTACTGTACACAACGACGTTCACATGTTGATGTTTCAGCTGCCGCTTACTAGAAACAACATAATACTTATCGTGCATACCTTTCCATAACTTGTCCTTTTCAGATGCATTAGTTTCCCTTTGTCTTGGCTTCTACAGTCAGACTGGCTACTAGTAACAGCACAGTACTAATCACATATCGTTCTACAGTTTGCAGACAACTTTCACATGTTGATGTTTCAGCTTTCGCCTACTAGAAACAACATAATACTCGCTGTATACATTTGTAGTTCTCTATGTAACTTTCATGTGAAGAAGTTTCGCCAGTCTTTTTGACTGTCTCAAATCTGAGTCATGCTTAGGCTACTAGTTGCTTCATAGTACTTATCGCCTCGAGATCATTGAACAAAACTTGATTTTCACATGTTGCTGTTTCAGCTTCCGCTTACTAGAAACAACATAATACTAGTCTCATTAAGTTCCGTCTCTTTGCAATTTTCTTATGAAGAAAATTCGCCATCACAATGACTCCAGCAGTTCTTGATCAAGGAATGCAATCATTGATCAGAATGCTATTATTTGAATCGGTTCTGCTTTAAGTGTTCCAATTTTATTGGAAGCACCAACAATAGAACATCAATGTGTTCAATCGAGAGTTATATAACCCTGAATCGGACGCAGTCAACAGCCGAAGCCGAGACCGCCTTTTGCGTTAGAGAGGTCGGTAAACAAATCTTGCGATTCATACCGAATTAACACATATAGCTGTGCTCCTCTTCGTAAAGCGAGCCAAGTGATCCCCTGTTGAAGGATGTATTTGGACCAATCTAGTAGCATTTGGTTTCCAACAAGCTCTCCCAAGTTAGCTTACTTATTGGGCTTTTCAACCAATTCGGTTGGCTACAAGCATCATCAATGTACTAGCCACAGTTTGATCGCAAAATTCTACGACTTTCACATGTTGATGTTTCGGCTTGCGCTTAGCCTACTATAAGCAACATAATACTAGTCATATCATAGAGCGTGATCAGCTTGTGACGTTCTCATGATGAAGTTTCACCAACAGTGTCTCACTTCGAGCTTAAATCCAGCTACTAGTAACTACACAGTACTGACTGCAACGATAACTTTTATCTATACCTTTCACATGCTGCGCTTTCGGCCAGGGCCTACTAACGTCAACATAATACTCGATATAAACTTTTGTTCATGATGCAGCTTCCCCATGCAGAAGTTTCGCCTTCAAATGCTCTCTTGGCCATATGACGTAAGAAAAGGTTACTAGTAACATCACAGTACTAGCCACAGTTTGATTGCAAAATTCTACGACTTTCACATGTTGATGTTTCGGCTTGCGCTTAGCCTACTAGAAGCAACATAATACTAGTCATATCATAGAGCGTGATCAGCTTGTGACGTTCTCATGATGAAGTTTCACCAACAGTGTCTCATTTCGAGCTTAAATCCAGCTACTAGTAACTACACAGTACTGACTGCAACGCTAACTTTTATCTATACCTTTCACATGCTGCGCTTTCGGCCAGGGCCTACTAACGTCAACATAATACTCGATATAAACTTTTGTTCATGATGCAGCTTCCCCATGCAGAAGTTTCGCCTTCAAATGCTCTCTTGGCCATATGACGTAACACAAGGTTACTAGTAACATCACAGTACTAGCCACAATTTGATCGCAAAATTCTACGACTTTCACATGTTGATGTTTCGGCTTGCGCTTAGCCTACTAGAAGCAACATAATACTAGTCATATCATGGAGCGTGATCAGCTTGTGACGTTCTCATGATGAAGTTTCACCAACAGTGTCTCATTTCGAGCTTAAATCCAGCTACTAGTAACTACACAGTACTGACTGCAACGATAACTTTTATCTATACCTTTCACATGCTGCGCTTTCGGCCAGGGCCTACTAATGTCAACATAATACTCGATATAAACTTTTGTTCATGATGCAGCTTCCCCATGCAGAAGTTTCGCCTTCAAATGCTCTCTTGGCCATATGACGTAACACAAGGTTACTAGTAACATCACAGTACTAGCCACAATTTGATCGCAAAATTCTACGACTTTCACATGTTGATGTTTCGGCTTGCGCTTAGCCTACTAGAAGCAACATAATACTAGTCATATCATAGAGCTTGATCAGCTTGTGACATTCTCATGATGAAGTTTCACCAACAGTGTCTCATTTTGAGCTTAAATCCAGCTACTAGTAACTACACAGTACTGACTGCAACAATAACTTTTATCTATACCTTTCACATGCTGCGTTTTCGGCCAAGGCCTACTAACGTCAACATAATACTCGATATAAAATTTTGATCATGATGCAGCTTTCCCATGCAGAAGTTTCGCCTTCAAATGCTCTCTTGGCCATATGACGGAACACCAGGTTACTAGTAACATCACAGTACTAGCCACAGTTTGATTGCAAAATTCTACGACTTTCACATGTTGATGTTTCGGCTTGCGCTTAGCCTACTAGAAGCAACATAATACTAGTCATATCATAGAGCGTGATCAGCTTGTGACGTTCTCATGATGAAGTTTCACCAATAGTGTTTCATTCGAATTGGTTCTGCTTTAAGCTCTCCAATTGTTTTGGATGAACCAGTTTTGCCCTTCGAAGCCACTTTTGTGAGCTTTTGTGGGTCTTTACCAAGAGGATATACCTCAAGGCCTCTTTCAATTCCTTTAAGTTCTTTCAACTCCTTTACAGTTTCTAGGTTCACATAGCTGCAAACCTTATTTCTAGTTTTAAGTCTGGCCAACTTGGGGAGAGTTGGTGCAGACCGTGACCAATTCTAGTAGGATGCCACAACAAGAATGTGATCAACTTAGCTTGTCGATGAACCTGCCCCACATTCAAACAACTCTATCGCCTTTTCCTCGTATAGTTATATGCGAGGGCCTCTCATAGAGAGCGCTGTTAGCAACCTTTTCCACATAGACGATAAAGTTGTGAGTGTTTTGCACATGGCTGTTGTCATCACCACGTGACGAGTCAACTCAGCTTGACTCTCTACACTCCGACAAGCTTTGCACATACGCCTTTAGTTCAGTATGTGTCTTTAATCTGACTCCGGTGCCTCAAGCCGGAAAAATTGTCAGATTATGATCATTATCGGTTAGTCATCCCGATGCAAGATCGTATCGTACTGTCTTTGTCTACCTCCAGATTCCGAAGAACAGGAGGAGACTCTCCCAGACCTACATATCTGGGAGAATGTTCAGAGGGCGAGAAGCTGTGGATTACTCTCCCCTAAGAACTGACTAAACTTTACCCTCGTCCAAGGTAAGTTTATTTTAGCTAGCCTTCTATGTAAAGGATCTGAGGCTAAGCTGTGTTTTTTCGAGCCTTTGGCTCGGAGCAAGTTCAGTGGGCGCCCCGAGTAGCTCAACTCTTTCCCACTGAACAGCGCAACGCTCTGTCACTCGCTGGGATTTTTGCGTGTCGGTTCTAACCACGCGACTTGTGGACCTTTTTAGGCCTTTCTCATTCACAAGTCTATAGCTGGGCTTCTATAACCCAGCTTCTGAGATCTAGATAGCTGCAGTTCTGCTAGGCTGCTTTTGCTAACTAGTCTCCCTTTAAGCAGTCCCTTGCCATGACTGCTGAACTATGTATCCACACAAGTAGTTTTTGAGCTCGATACATAATTCGAGATTGGTTGCCAAGCAATCTCTAGCGACAGAGCGTCATGCGCACTACAGACATGGCCTCTACCAGCAGCCATGCCCGAAGGAATCAATCACTGATCCTTCCGCAGGTTCCCCTACGGAAACCTTGTTACGACTTTTACTTCCTCTAGACAATTAAGCTCGATCCGCTTCATCCCGTTGCCGGAGACCGAAGTCCCAACAGTAGGAATTTGCAATTCTTGCTTAACTATCCAATCAGTAGTAGCGACGGGCGGTGTGTACAAAGGGCAGGGACGTAATCCCTATGAGTTGTTGACTCATAAGTACCAGGAATTCCTGGTTCACGTCTGCAAGTTACAACAGACGATCCCCTTGAAGCGCTGTACTTTTCTCTGATTGCCCAGTCCATTTCGGACCAAGGGCTGAGTACTCAATCTAAAAGTACACAGTGTAGCGCGCGTGCAGTCCAGAACATCTAAGGGCATCACAGACCTGTTATAGCCTCACTTCATCTGCGGTATTTAATTCCGCATAGTTCCTCTAAGAAGTGTTTGAATTCACATATAGTGAATTTCATTATTTAGATGGAGAAGATCTCGTTCGTTATCGGAATTAACCAGACAGATCACTCCACTAACTAAGAACGGCCATGCACCACCGCCCATATAATCATGAAAGATATTCAATCTGTCAATCCTTAAGATGTCTGGACCGGGTGAGTTTTCCCGTGTTGAGTCAAATTAAGCCGCAGGCTCCACTCCTGGTGGTGCCCTTCCGTCAATTCCTTTAAGTTTCGATTTTGCAACCATACTTCCCCCGGAACCAATAAACTTTGGTTTCCCGGTTAATCTCTTGCCAAGTCAAGATCGACTTTGACAAATTGTAGGTTGGTATAGTTTATGGTCAGAATTACGAGGGTATCTAATCCTCTTCAATACTCTGACTTTCGTTCTTGATTAATGAAAACATTCTTGGCAAATGCTTTCGCAGTAGTTTGTCTTGCCACGATCCAAGAATTTCACCTCTAACGTAGCAATACAAATGCCCCCGTCTGTTCCTTTCAATCATTACCGCACTCAGCCAACCGGCATCAATCGAGTAGCGGGTCATTCTCCATTATTCCATGCTTTATTATTCGATCCCAAAGGATGCTTTGAACACTCTAATTTTCTCAGGGTGAAAACACCGTTTCCACAGTTCGTCACATTTAAGTGCAAACTATTTCTTCGATGCGAAGGATGAGCGGAACGAGTCAACAGATTTAACTGAAGACCATGTTGCCGTTCTACTCAAACAGATCCAACTATGAGCTTTTTAAACGCAGCAACTATTGCATACGCTTGTAGAGGCTGGTATTACCGCGGCTGCTGGCACCAGACTTGCCCTCTACTCGTTCATCAATGGAGCTTTTAAGTCCATTCCATTCTGATTACAAACCATAAAGGTTCATATCATTATTTCTAGTCACTACCTCCTCGTGCGGAGAGTGGGTAATTTGCGTGCCTGCTGCCTTCCTTGGATGTGGTAGCCGTTTCTAAGGCTCCCTCTCCGGAATCGAACCCTGATTCCCCGTTACCCGTCACAACCATGGTAGTCCGTTACACTACCATCATAGGTTGATAGGTCAGAAATTCGGAAGTTCCGTCCCCAAGCCGAAGCTATCTGGGATCTTTCAGTTACTAGGACTCATCACGGGATGTGTCTGTACTTAGCAAATCACCCGGTGTAGTCTTGTAAAAGTCTCCGACAGTGTCGGACAATCAGCATGCATTAGCTGCAGGGTTACCGCAGTTATTCATTTAGCTTGCAAATCAACTAATAGATAGTAACTGATTTAATGAGCCATTCGCGGTTCCACTTTTTCAAGCTTCGCTTGCACATGCATGGCTTAGTCTTTCAGACAAGCATATGGCAACTGACAGGATCAATCAGTTTAATTGTACTTTGAACAATCTTTCGATTTGTTCGAATTTAGAAAGACATAGCCTTGCGGCCTCGTCAATCTTGCTTTGAGCTTTTTAAATCACGAAGAGTTTCAATGCATGCTTTGGCATGGCTACTAGTTACTACACAGTACTCTACACACTTAGAGTTACCCACGATTACACATTTCACATGCTGATGTTTCGGCTCGCGCGTACTAGAAACAGCATAATACTATGTGTACTGGTAGATAGCGCTCTGTGAGCATTTCCCATGAGCAGGTTTTGCCCTCCAAATCTCTGTTCTACTGTTACCAATACCGGCTAACAACTGTATCATACTAGGGAGAATTGACTCATGATTTAAAAACCAGATGTTCACATGTCGATGTTTCGGCTCTCGCCTACTAGAAACAACATAATACTAGTCTGTTAAAAATCTCAATCACGCCGCCTCTTCAGATACAGAAGTTTTACCTTTTATTGGTTAGAGAACAGCTTTCCAGCTGTCGACATGGTTACTAGTAACAACACCGTACTCAACACAAAAACTTTTCAACTTCACAACTTTCACATGCTGATGTTTCTGCTTTCGCATACTAGAAACAGCATAATACTTATTGTTTTGTCAAGTAATTTGTGTGTCTTTCCCATGTGAAGTTTCACCGGTCAACAATGTTTCCCTGACCAATTACGGCTACTAGTAGCTGTATAATACTAGGGAAAATGATTGAGGATTTAATATCAGATTTTCACATGTTGATGTTTCGGCTTTCGCCTACTAGAAACAACATAATACTAGTCTGCTAAGAAATCTCGCTCAAATTGCCTTTTCACATACAGAAGTTTCACCTTCTATTGGTTAGAGAACAGTTCTCAGCTGTCGACATGGTTACTAGTAACAACATCGTACTCAACACAAAAATTCTTCAACTTCACAACTTTCACATGCTGATGTTTCTGCTTTCGCGTACTAGAAACAGCATAATACTTATTGCTTTGTCAAGAAGTGTGTGTGTCTTTCCCATGCGAAAGTTTCACCGGTCAGCAATAATTGCCGTGTCCAATTAAGGTTACTCATAGCTGTATAATACTAGGGAAAATGATTGAGGATTTAATATCAGATTTTCACATGTTGATGTTTCGGCTTTCGCCTACTAGAAACAACATAATACTAGTCTGCTAATAAATCTCGCTCAAATTGCCTTTTCACATACAGAAGTTTCACCTCTTCTTGGTCACTGTACAGATGATGCTGTCTGTTCTTTATTTGGTTCTGCTTATTATAAGGAGGGGCATCACTCCTTCCTCCTTGGTTTGCATGCATTAAGCCTGCTTTGTGAAAAGCGTATCTTTCTAGCTTTTCTTCGCCTTACTCGAGTAGGACGATACAATCCAGACATTAGTCAGTCTTGGTGTAAAGTCACTGAGTATTATTCGGTTCTGCTTTATTCAGCAATATGCTGTATAATTGTTGTAATTTGCGAACATATTTGTTCTCAGTTCCGAACTACTAGCGACGACAGATTACCAGCGGTCATGAGCCATCAAGGTAGTTCTTTGGTGCATCAAGTAGAGAGGTGCCATCAAACAACACTTCCCTAATAATGCTACACACATAGAATTTGCTACAGTGCAGCTTTTTACTTTGCAAAATTTGCGCACAAATTTTGCATAGAATAAATGTTTTATCAAGATTTTTAGATCCCCTCCCTTGAGAGAACGTTACTCCTTTAAGTGAACACCCCGCGGCGTCCTGTTGTTATTGCTTATAACCATTTCGCAAGCCGGAGGCATAATGCACTACGCAAGCCGCTACTTTGGCACAGAGGCACCTAGTTTTACACCCGGGACTTCAGGTGGCCCAGTTTTACACCCAGTACAGCGGTGCCAGTTGGTAACCCGGTGGATCCTCGGAGACCAGACATGATCATAGATCAAACCCGATGTATGCTACTCCTGAACGTATAGTATCTCCACTGTGCAATGAAATTATCGTTCGTTTCGGGCCTTCCTATACGTTCAGCAGACAATCGCTAGGAATTCACCTCGTGACCCGTGGTGACCACACTGGATTTCAAGTTTATTGATTTGGACAGACCTGTCATTTATTTTGCTTTTCAGCTTCAGTTCTGCTCGATCTAGCTTGCCTAAGGCTTGATCTCGCTTTGCTCACCCCTGTAGGAGCCTCTACTAGTACCACTCGGGGTAATGGGGAATCCACCAGACCTAATCGATGAATGCCATCAAACAACAAACATCATACCCGGCTTCATCAGGCATATTTTATTACTTCCGAGAGGTACTTTAGTATCAGATCTTTCTCCATGCCTCTTATGAGGACCCGTCAGACCTTTCGGTTTATCGTTTAGCTTCAGTCCTGCTCGATCTAGCTTTCCCAAGGCTCGATCTAGCTCTATTCGCCCCACTAGAGGGCTCTCTAAGACCCCTCGGTCTTAGTGTTAGCTCCGGTACTGCTCGGTCGTGCTTGCTGAAGGCCCGACCCAGCTTTAGTTAGATTCTCGTACTTTCTCTTGGCCTCTCTAGGAGGACCAGACAGACCTCTCGGTCTATCGTTTAGCTTCAGTCCTGCTCGATCTAGCTTGCCCAAGGCTTGATCAAGCTCTATTCGCCCCGCTAGAGGGCTCTCTAAGACCCCTCGGTCTTAGTGTTATCTTCTGTAATGCCTAACCAAGCTTACTACAGGCCTTGGTCAGGTCTTTATCGGTCACCGATTAGTAACAGACCAATCATAGGGCCTTCCACCCTATCCGGGTTGAGGTCTTTAGTCCAGCCATATTTTGACAAGACACCTCTCCCTAATAATGCCCCACACATAGAATTACTGTCCATGCAGTATTTAACTTGTGTTTTTTTCTAAAATTTGATTTTCACTTTTTGGAGGTTCATTTGCTCCTCTGACACTCTTTCAGCTTCAATCTTACTCGATCTAGCTTTCCCAAGGCTCGATCTAGCTCTATTCGCCCCACTAGAGGGCTCTCTAAGACACTTCGGTCTTAGTGTTAGCTCCGGTCTTGCTCAATCGTGCTTGCTGAAGGCGCGATCAAGCTTTAGTTAGCTTCTCGTACTTCCTCTTGGCCTCTCTAGGAGGACCAGACAGACCTCTCGGTCTATCGTTTAGCTTCAGTCCTGCTCGATCTAGCTTTCCCAAGGCTCGATCTAGCTCTATTCGCCCTGCTAGAGGGCTCTCTAAGACCCCTCGGTCTTAGTGTTAGCTCCGGTACAGCTCGGTCGTGCTTGCTGAAGGCCCGATCAAGCTTTAGTTAGATTCTCGTACTTTCTCTTGGCCTCTCTAGGAGGACCAGACAGACCTCTCGGTCTATCGTTTAGCTTCAGTCCTGCTTGATCTAGCTTTCCCAAGGCTCGATCTAGCTCTATTCGCCCTGCTAGAGGGCTCTCTAAGACCCCTCGGTCTTAGTGTTAGCTCCGGTACAGCTCGGTCGTGCTTGCTGAAGGCCCGATCAAGCTTTAGTTAGCTTCTCGTACTTTCTCTTGGCCTCTCTAGGAGGACCAGACAGACCTCTCGGTCTATCGTTTAGCTTCAGTCCTGCTCGATCTAGCTTTCCCAAGGCTCGATCTAGATCTATTCGCCCTGCTAGAGGGCTCTCTAAGACCCCTCGGTCTTAGTGTTAGCTCCGGTACAGCTCGGTCGTGCTTGCTGAAGGCCTGATCAAGCTTTAGTTAGCTTCTCGTACTTTCTCTTGGCCTCTCTAGGAGGACCAGACAGACCTTTCGGTCTCTTGCTTAGCTTCAGTCCTGCTCGATCTAGCTTTCCCAAGGCTCGATCTAGCTCTATTCGCCCCGCTAGAGGGCTCTCTAAGACCCCTCGGTCTTAGTGTTAACTCCTGTAATGCCTAACCAAGCTTACTACAGGCCTTGGTCAGGTCTTTATCGGTCACCGATTAGTAACAGACCGATCATGGGGCCTTCCACCCTATCCGGGTTGAGGTCTTTAGTCCAGCCATATTTTGACAAGACACCTCCCCCTAATAATGCCCCACACATAGAAATACTGTCCATGCAGTATTTAACTTGTGTTTTTTCTAAAATTTGATTTTCACTTTTTGGAGGTTCATTTGCTCCTCTGACACTCTTTCAGCTTCAATCTTACTCGATCTAGCTTTCCCAAGGCTCGATCTAGCTCTATTCGCCCCACCAGAGGGCTCTCTAAGACACTTCGGTCTTAGTGTTAGCTCCGGTCTTGCTCAATCGTGCTTGCTGAAGGCGCGATCAAGCTTTAGTTAGCTTCTCGTACTTTCTCTTGGCCTCTCTAGGAGGACCAGACAGACCTCTCGGTCTATCGTTTAGCTTCAGTCCTGCTCGATCTAGCTTTCCCAAGGCTCGATCTAGCTCTATTCGCCCCGCTAGAGGGCTCTCTAAGACCCCTCGGTCTTAGTGTTAGCTCCGGTACAGCTCGGTCGTGCTTGCTGAAGGCCCGATCAAGCTTTAGTTGGCTTCTCGTACTTTCTCTTGGCCTCTCTAGGAGGACCAGACAGACCTCTCGGTCTCTTGCTTAGCTTCAGTCCTGCTCGATCTAGCTTGCCCAAGGCTTGATCAAGCTCTATTCGCCCCGCTAGAGGGCTCTCTAAGACCCCTCGGTCTTAGTGTTAGCTCCGGTACAGCTCGGTCGTGCTTGCTGAAGGCCCGATCAAGCTTTAGTTAGCTTCTCGTTTTTTCTCTTGGCCTCTCTAGGAGGACCAGACAGACCTCTCGGTCTATCGTTTAGCTTCAGTCCTGCTCGATCTAGCTTTCCCAAGGCTCGATCTAGCTCTATTCGCCCCGCTAGAGGGCTCTCTAAGACCCCTCGGTCTTAGTGTTAGCTCCGGTACAGCTCGGTCGTGCTTGCTGAAGGCCCGATCAAGCTTTAGTTGGCTTCTCGTACTTTCTCTTGGCCTCTCTAGGAGGACCAGACAGACCTCTCGGTCTATCCTTTAGCTTCAGTCCTGCTCGATCTAGCTTTCCCAAGGCTCGATCTAGCTCTATTCGCCCCGCTAGAGGGCTCTCTAAGACCCCTCGGTCTTAGTGTTATCTCCTGTAATGCCTAACCAAGCTTACTACAGGCCTTGGTCAGGTCTTTATCGGTCACCGATTAGTAACAGACCGATCATAGGGCCTTCCACCCTATCTGGGTTGAGGTCTTTAGTCCAGCCATATTTTGACAAGACACCTCCCCCTAATAATGCCCCACACATAGAATTACTGTTTATGCAGCTTTTCACTTGTGAAATTTTTAATTTTCGCAATTATTATAGAATAAGTGTTTGCGCAGCTTTTCATAGGTCGAGCTCTAGCTAGCTAGCTCAAGCTAGCTAGCTAGCTCAAGCTCAAGCTATCTAGCTCAAGCTCAAGCCAGCTAGCTCAAGCTCAAGCTAGCTAGCTAGCTCAAGCTCAAGCTAGCTAGCTAGCTCAAGCTCAAGCTAGCTAGCTCAAGCTCAAGCTAGCTAGCTCAAGCTCAAGCTAGCTAGCTAGCTCAAGCTCAAGCTCAAGCTAGCTAGCTCAAGCTCAAGCTCAAGCTAGCTAGCTAGCTCAAGCTCAAGCTAGCTAGCTAGCTCAAGCTCAAGCTAGCTAGCTAGCTCAAGCTCAAGCTAGCTAGCTCAAGCTCAAGCTCAAGCTCAAGCTAGCTAGCTAGCTCAAGCTAGCTAGCTAGCTCAAGCTCAAGCTAGCTAGCTAGCTCAAGTTCAAGCTAGCTAGCTAGCTCAAGCTCAAGCTAGCTAGCTAGCTCAAGCTCAAGCTAGCTAGCTCAAGCTCAAGCTAGCTAGCTCAAGCTCAAGCTAGCTAGCTAGCTCAAGCTCAAGCTCAAGCTAGCTAGCTCAAGCTCAAGCTCAAGCTAGCTAGCTAGCTCAAGCTCAAGCTAGCTAGCTAGCTCAAGCTCAAGCTCAAGCTAGCTAGCTAGCTCAAGTTCAAGCTAGCTAGCTAGCTCAAGCTCAAGCTAGCTAGCTCAAGCTCAAGCTAGCTAGCTCAAGCTCAAGCCAGCTAGCTCAAGCTCAAGCTCAAGCTAGCTAGCTAGCTCAAGCACAAGCTAGCTAGCTAGCTCAATCTCAAGCTAGCTAGCTCAAGCTCAAGCTAGCTAGCTCAAGCTCAAGCTAGCTAGCTAGCTCAAGCTCAAGCTCAAGCTAGCTAGCTCAAGCTCAAGCTCAAGCTAGCTAGCTAGCTCAAGCTCAAGCTAGCTAGCTAGCTCAAGCTCAAGCTCAAGCTAGCTAGCTCAAGCTCAAGCTCAAGCTAGCTAGCTAGCTCAAGCTCAAGCTGGCTAGCTAGCTCAAGCTCAAGCTAGCTAGCTAGCTCAAGCTCAAGCTAGCTAGCTCAAGCTCAAGCTCAAGCTCAAGCTAGCTAGCTAGCTCAAGCTAGCTAGCTAGCTCAAGCTCAAGCTAGCTAGCTAGCTCAAGTTCAAGCTAGCTAGCTAGCTCAAGCTCAAGCTAGCTAGCTAGCTCAAGCTCAAGCTAGCTAGCTCAAGCTCAAGCTAGCTAGCTCAAGCTCAAGCTAGCTAGCTAGCTCAAGCTCAAGCTCAAGCTAGCTAGCTCAAGCTCAAGCTCAAGCTAGCTAGCTAGCTCAAGCTCAAGCTAGCTAGCTAGCTCAAGCTCAAGCTAGCTAGCTAGCTCAAGTTCAAGCTAGCTAGCTAGCTCAAGCTCAAGCTAGCTAGCTCAAGCTCAAGCTAGCTAGCTCAAACTCAAGCTAGCTAGCTAGCTCAAGTTCAAGCTAGCTAGCTAGCTCAAGCTCAAGCTAGCTAGCTAGCTCAAGCTCAAGCTAGCTAGCTCAAGCTCAAGCTAGCTAGCTCAAGCTCCAGCTAGCTAGCTAGCTCAAGCTCAAGCTCAAGCTAGCTAGCTCAAGCTCAAGCTCAAGCTAGCTAGCTAGCTCAAGCTCAAGCTAGCTAGCTAGCTCAAGCTCAAGCTAGCTAGCTAGCTCAAGTTCAAGCTAGCTAGCTAGCTCAAGCTCAAGCTAGCTAGCTCAAGCTCAAGCTAGCTAGCTCAAGCTCAAGCCAGCTAGCTCAAGCTCAAGCTCAAGCTAGCTAGCTAGCTCAAGCACAAGCTTGCTAGCTAGCTCAAGCTCAAGCTAGCTAGCTCAAGCTCAAGCTAGCTAGCTCAAGCTCAAGCTAGCTAGCTCAAGCTCAAGCTCAAGCTAGCTAGCTAGCTCAAGCACAAGCTTGCTAGCTAGCTCAAGCTCAAGCTAGCTAGCTCAAGCTCAAGCTAGCTAGCTCAAGCTCAAGCTAGCTAGCTAGCTCAAGCTCAAGCTCAAGCTAGCTAGCTCAAGCTCAAGCTCAAGCTAGCTAGCTAGCTCAAGCTCAAGCTAGCTAGCTAGCTCAAGCTCAATTGGGAGCGCTTTTCTCGCACTCTGATTGGCTGCCACTGTTAGGCCATTTGGGAGCGCTTTTCTCGCACTCTGATTGGCTGCCACTGTTAGGCCATTTGGGAGCGCTTTTCTCGCACTCTGATTGGCTGCCAGTGTTAGGCCATTTGGGAGCGCTTTTCTCGCACTCTGATTGGCTGCCAGTGTTAGGCCATTTGGGAGCGCTTTTCTCGCACTCTGATTGGCTGCCAGTGTTAGGCCATTTGGGAGCGCTTTTCTCGCTTTTCTCTTCAGCTTACTTCAGCTAATTTAGAACACAACCGAACATTTGTAGCAAGACACCGCACAACCTTGGCTGCTTGGTTGCCTGAGCACAAGTTCAAGTTCTTTCCCAGTGCCGTAACACGACACTGGAATTTTCACCAAATGTCAACCACCGTTTGCCGTACACTCCGAATTATGTTACGGTGCTTATTGGCTAGAGAAGAACTCAAAAGTATGAGTTGATTGCAAGGCAGTAGACATGGTTT
>NW_027450136.1:57500-80000 GCF_964194025.1 Convolutriloba macropyga | reverse complement strand
TCGTCTTGTTAGCTCATTCAATGAGAATAGCTTTTCCCGTTGAGAATTGTTGCCTTCAATTGGCGTTGTAGTGAGTTTGGCTACTCAGATCACCAAATACTTGTGACAATTCGAACCAGAAATGTTTTCAATTTTCACATGCTGATGTTTCGGATTCAACCTACTAGAAGCAGCATAATACTTGTATTCAACAATTTCTGTATCAAATCCCAGTTTTCTCTGGTGCATCTTTGCCAAACTATTCCAAACTGCCTGAGTCTGAATACCAATTACAGGTACTAGTAAATGCACGTTACTAAGGACTATATAGTTCTAGGTTACTGTACACAACGACGTTCACATGTTGATGTTTCAGCTGCCGCTTACTAGAAACAACATAATACTTATCGTGCATACCTTTCCATAACTTGTCCTTTTCAGATGCATTAGTTTCCCTTTGTCTTGGCTTCTACAGTCAGACTGGCTACTAGTAACAGCACAGTACTAATCACATATCGTTCTACAGTTTGCAGACAACTTTCACATGTTGATGTTTCAGCTTTCGCCTACTAGAAACAACATAATACTCGCTGTATACATTTGTAGTTCTCTATGTAACTTTCATGTGAAGAAGTTTCGCCAGTCTTTTTGACTGTCTCAAATCTGAGTCATGCTTAGGCTACTAGTTGCTTCATAGTACTTATCGCCTCGAGATCATTGAACAAAACTTGATTTTCACATGTTGCTGTTTCAGCTTCCGCTTACTAGAAACAACATAATACTAGTCTCATTAAGTTCCGTCTCTTTGCAATTTTCTTATGAAGAAAATTCGCCATCACAATGACTCCAGCAGTTCTTGATCAAGGAATGCAATCATTGATCAGAATGCTATTATTTGAATCGGTTCTGCTTTAAGTGTTCCAATTTTATTGGAAGCACCAACAATAGAACATCAATGTGTTCAATCGAGAGTTATATAACCCTGAATCGGACGCAGTCAACAGCCGAAGCCGAGACCGCCTTTTGCGTTAGAGAGGTCGGTAAACA
The DNA here is from genome assembly GCF_964194025.1 of Convolutriloba macropyga. NCBI lineage: Eukaryota > Metazoa > Xenacoelomorpha > Acoela > Convolutidae > Convolutriloba > Convolutriloba macropyga. Next base: position 78,974 of record NW_027450136.1, on the reverse strand, counting down.
AATCTTGCGATTCATACCGAATTAACACATATAGCTGTGCTCCTCTTCGTAAAGCGAGCCAAGTGATCCCCTGTTGAAGGATGTATTTGGACCAATCTAGTAGCATTTGGTTTCCAACAAGCTCTCCCAAGTTAGCTTACTTATTGGGCTTTTCAACCAATTCGGTTGGCTACAAGCATCATCAAAGTACTAGCCACAGTTTGATCGCAAAATTCTACGACTTTCACATGTTGATGTTTCGGCTTGCGCTTAGCCTACTATAAGCAACATAATACTAGTCATATCATAGAGCGTGATCAGCTTGTGACGTTCTCATGATGAAGTTTCACCAACAGTGTCTCACTTCGAGCTTAAATCCAGCTACTAGTAACTACACAGTACTGACTGCAACGATAACTTTTATCTATACCTTTCACATGCTGCGCTTTCGGCCAGGGCCTACTAACGTCAACATAATACTCGATATAAACTTTTGTTCATGATGCAGCTTCCCCATGCAGAAGTTTCGCCTTCAAATGCTCTCTTGGCCATATGACGTAAGAAAAGGTTACTAGTAACATCACAGTACTAGCCACAGTTTGATTGCAAAATTCTACGACTTTCACATGTTGATGTTTCGGCTTGCGCTTAGCCTACTAGAAGCAACATAATACTAGTCATATCATAGAGCGTGATCAGCTTGTGACGTTCTCATGATGAAGTTTCACCAACAGTGTCTCATTTCGAGCTTAAATCCAGCTACTAGTAACTACACAGTACTGACTGCAACGCTAACTTTTATCTATACCTTTCACATGCTGCGCTTTCGGCCAGGGCCTACTAACGTCAACATAATACTCGATATAAACTTTTGTTCATGATGCAGCTTCCCCATGCAGAAGTTTCGCCTTCAAATGCTCTCTTGGCCATATGACGTAACACAAGGTTACTAGTAACATCACAGTACTAGCCACAATTTGATCGCAAAATTCTACGACTTTCACATGTTGATGTTTCGGCTTGCGCTTAGCCTACTAGAAGCAACATAATACTAGTCATATCATGGAGCGTGATCAGCTTGTGACGTTCTCATGATGAAGTTTCACCAACAGTGTCTCATTTCGAGCTTAAATCCAGCTACTAGTAACTACACAGTACTGACTGCAACGATAACTTTTATCTATACCTTTCACATGCTGCGCTTTCGGCCAGGGCCTACTAATGTCAACATAATACTCGATATAAACTTTTGTTCATGATGCAGCTTCCCCATGCAGAAGTTTCGCCTTCAAATGCTCTCTTGGCCATATGACGTAACACAAGGTTACTAGTAACATCACAGTACTAGCCACAATTTGATCGCAAAATTCTACGACTTTCACATGTTGATGTTTCGGCTTGCGCTTAGCCTACTAGAAGCAACATAATACTAGTCATATCATAGAGCTTGATCAGCTTGTGACATTCTCATGATGAAGTTTCACCAACAGTGTCTCATTTTGAGCTTAAATCCAGCTACTAGTAACTACACAGTACTGACTGCAACAATAACTTTTATCTATACCTTTCACATGCTGCGTTTTCGGCCAAGGCCTACTAACGTCAACATAATACTCGATATAAAATTTTGATCATGATGCAGCTTTCCCATGCAGAAGTTTCGCCTTCAAATGCTCTCTTGGCCATATGACGGAACACCAGGTTACTAGTAACATCACAGTACTAGCCACAGTTTGATTGCAAAATTCTACGACTTTCACATGTTGATGTTTCGGCTTGCGCTTAGCCTACTAGAAGCAACATAATACTAGTCATATCATAGAGCGTGATCAGCTTGTGACGTTCTCATGATGAAGTTTCACCAATAGTGTTTCATTCGAATTGGTTCTGCTTTAAGCTCTCCAATTGTTTTGGATGAACCAGTTTTGCCCTTCGAAGCCACTTTTGTGAGCTTTTGTGGGTCTTTACCAAGAGGATATACCTCAAGGCCTCTTTCAATTCCTTTAAGTTCTTTCAACTCCTTTACAGTTTCTAGGTTCACATAGCTGCAAACCTTATTTCTAGTTTTAAGTCTGGCCAACTTGGGGAGAGTTGGTGCAGACCGTGACCAATTCTAGTAGGATGCCACAACAAGAATGTGATCAACTTAGCTTGTCGATGAACCTGCCCCACATTCAAACAACTCTATCGCCTTTTCCTCGTATAGTTATATGCGAGGGCCTCTCATAGAGAGCGCTGTTAGCAACCTTTTCCACATAGACGATAAAGTTGTGAGTGTTTTGCACATGGCTGTTGTCATCACCACGTGACGAGTCAACTCAGCTTGACTCTCTACACTCCGACAAGCTTTGCACATACGCCTTTAGTTCAGTATGTGTCTTTAATCTGACTCCGGTGCCTCAAGCCGGAAAAATTGTCAGATTATGATCATTATCGGTTAGTCATCCCGATGCAAGATCGTATCGTACTGTCTTTGTCTACCTCCAGATTCCGAAGAACAGGAGGAGACTCTCCCAGACCTACATATCTGGGAGAATGTTCAGAGGGCGAGAAGCTGTGGATTACTCTCCCCTAAGAACTGACTAAACTTTACCCTCGTCCAAGGTAAGTTTATTTTAGCTAGCCTTCTATGTAAAGGATCTGAGGCTAAGCTGTGTTTTTTCGAGCCTTTGGCTCGGAGCAAGTTCAGTGGGCGCCCCGAGTAGCTCAACTCTTTCCCACTGAACAGCGCAACGCTCTGTCACTCGCTGGGATTTTTGCGTGTCGGTTCTAACCACGCGACTTGTGGACCTTTTTAGGCCTTTCTCATTCACAAGTCTATAGCTGGGCTTCTATAACCCAGCTTCTGAGATCTAGATAGCTGCAGTTCTGCTAGGCTGCTTTTGCTAACTAGTCTCCCTTTAAGCAGTCCCTTGCCATGACTGCTGAACTATGTATCCACACAAGTAGTTTTTGAGCTCGATACATAATTCGAGATTGGTTGCCAAGCAATCTCTAGCGACAGAGCGTCATGCGCACTACAGACATGGCCTCTACCAGCAGCCATGCCCGAAGGAATCAATCACTGATCCTTCCGCAGGTTCCCCTACGGAAACCTTGTTACGACTTTTACTTCCTCTAGACAATTAAGCTCGATCCGCTTCATCCCGTTGCCGGAGACCGAAGTCCCAACAGTAGGAATTTGCAATTCTTGCTTAACTATCCAATCAGTAGTAGCGACGGGCGGTGTGTACAAAGGGCAGGGACGTAATCCCTATGAGTTGTTGACTCATAAGTACCAGGAATTCCTGGTTCACGTCTGCAAGTTACAACAGACGATCCCCTTGAAGCGCTGTACTTTTCTCTGATTGCCCAGTCCATTTCGTACCAAGGGCTGAGTACTCAATCTAAAAGTACACAGTGTAGCGCGCGTGCAGTCCAGAACATCTAAGGGCATCACAGACCTGTTATAGCCTCACTTCATCTGCGGTATTTAATTCCGCATAGTTCCTCTAAGAAGTGTTTGAATTCACATATAGTGAATTTCATTATTTAGATGGAGAAGATCTCGTTCGTTATCGGAATTAACCAGACAGATCACTCCACTAACTAAGAACGGCCATGCACCACCGCCCATATAATCATGAAAGATATTCAATCTGTCAATCCTTAAGATGTCTGGACCGGGTGAGTTTTCCCGTGTTGAGTCAAATTAAGCCGCAGGCTCCACTCCTGGTGGTGCCCTTCCGTCAATTCCTTTAAGTTTCGATTTTGCAACCATACTTCCCCCGGAACCAATAAACTTTGGTTTCCCGGTTAATCTCTTGCCAAGTCAAGATCGACTTTGACAAATTGTAGGTTGGTATAGTTTATGGTCAGAATTACGAGGGTATCTAATCCTCTTCAATACTCTGACTTTCGTTCTTGATTAATGAAAACATTCTTGGCAAATGCTTTCGCAGTAGTTTGTCTTGCCACGATCCAAGAATTTCACCTCTAACGTAGCAATACAAATGCCCCCGTCTGTTCCTTTCAATCATTACCGCACTCAGCCAACCGGCATCAATCGAGTAGCGGGTCATTCTCCATTATTCAATGCTTTATTATTCGATCCCAAAGGATGCTTTGAACACTCTAATTTTCTCAGGGTGAAAACACCGTTTCCACAGTTCGTCACATTTAAGTGCAAACTATTTCTTCGATGCGAAGGATGAGCGGAACGAGTCAACAGATTTAACTGAAGACCATGTTGCCGTTCTACTCAAACAGATCCAACTATGAGCTTTTTAAACGCAGCAACTATTGCATACGCTTGTAGAGGCTGGTATTACCGCGGCTGCTGGCACCAGACTTGCCCTCTACTCGTTCATCAATGGAGCTTTTAAGTCCATTCCATTCTGATTACAAACCATAAAGGTTCATATCATTATTTCTAGTCACTACCTCCTCGTGCGGAGAGTGGGTAATTTGCGTGCCTGCTGCCTTCCTTGGATGTGGTAGCCGTTTCTAAGGCTCCCTCTCCGGAATCGAACCCTGATTCCCCGTTACCCGTCACAACCATGGTAGTCCGTTACACTACCATCATAGGTTGATAGGTCAGAAATTCGGAAGTTCCGTCCCCAAGCCGAAGCTATCTGGGATCTTTCAGTTACTAGGACTCATCACGGGATGTGTCTGTACTTAGCAAATCACCCGGTGTAGTCTTGTAAAAGTCTCCGACAGTGTCGGACAATCAGCATGCATTAGCTGCAGGGTTACCGCAGTTATTCATTTAGCTTGCAAATCAACTAATAGATAGTAACTGATTTAATGAGCCATTCGCGGTTCCACTTTTTCAAGCTTCGCTTGCACATGCATGGCTTAGTCTTTCAGACAAGCATATGGCAACTGACAGGATCAATCAGTTTAATTGTACTTTGAACAATCTTTCGATTTGTTCGAATTTAGAAAGACATAGCCTTGCGGCCTCGTCAATCTTGCTTTGAGCTTTTTAAATCACGAAGAGTTTCAATGCATGCTTTGGCATGGCTACTAGTTACTACACAGTACTCTACACACTTAGAGTTACCCACGATTACACATTTCACATGCTGATGTTTCGGCTCGCGCGTACTAGAAACAGCATAATACTATGTGTACTGGTAGATAGCGCTCTGTGAGCATTTCCCATGAGCAGGTTTTGCCCTCCAAATCTCTGTTCTACTGTTACCAATACCGGCTAACAACTGTATCATACTAGGGAGAATTGACTCATGATTTAAAAACCAGATGTTCACATGTCGATGTTTCGGCTCTCGCCTACTAGAAACAACATAATACTAGTCTGTTAAAAATCTCAATCACGCCGCCTCTTCAGATACAGAAGTTTTACCTTTTATTGGTTAGAGAACAGCTTTCCAGCTGTCGACATGGTTACTAGTAACAACACCGTACTCAACACAAAAACTTTTCAACTTCACAACTTTCACATGCTGATGTTTCTGCTTTCGCATACTAGAAACAGCATAATACTTATTGTTTTGTCAAGTAATTTGTGTGTCTTTCCCATGTGAAGTTTCACCGGTCAACAATGTTTCCCTGACCAATTACGGCTACTAGTAGCTGTATAATACTAGGGAAAATGATTGAGGATTTAATATCAGATTTTCACATGTTGATGTTTCGGCTTTCGCCTACTAGAAACAACATAATACTAGTCTGCTAAGAAATCTCGCTCAAATTGCCTTTTCACATACAGAAGTTTCACCTTCTATTGGTTAGAGAACAGTTCTCAGCTGTCGACATGGTTACTAGTAACAACATCGTACTTAACACAAAAATTCTTCAACTTCACAACTTTCACATGCTGATGTTTCTGCTTTCGCGTACTAGAAACAGCATAATACTTATTGCTTTGTCAAGAAGTGTGTGTGTCTTTCCCATGCGAAAGTTTCACCGGTCAGCAATAATTGCCGTGTCCAATTAAGGTTACTCATAGCTGTATAATACTAGGGAAAATGATTGAGGATTTAATATCAGATTTTCACATGTTGATGTTTCGGCTTTCGCCTACTAGAAACAACATAATACTAGTCTGCTAATAAATCTCGCTCAAATTGCCTTTTCACATACAGAAGTTTCACCTCTTCTTGGTCACTGTACAGATGATGCTGTCTGTTCTTTATTTGGTTCTGCTTATTATAAGGAGGGGCATCACTCCTTCCTCCTTGGTTTGCATGCATTAAGCCTGCTTTGTGAAAAGCGTATCTTTCTAGCTTTTCTTCGCCTTACTCGAGTAGGACGATACAATCCAGACATTAGTCAGTCTTGGTGTAAAGTCACTGAGTATTATTCGGTTCTGCTTTATTCAGCAATATGCTGTATAATTGTTGTAATTTGCGAACATATTTGTTCTCAGTTCCGAACTACTAGCGACGACAGATTACCAGCGGTCATGAGCCATCAAGGTAGTTCTTTGGTGCATCAAGTAGAGAGGTGCCATCAAACAACACTTCCCTAATAATGCTACACACATAGAATTTGCTACAGTGCAGCTTTTTACTTTGCAAAATTTGCGCACAAATTTTGCATAGAATAAATGTTTTATCAAGATTTTTAGATCCCCTCCCTTGAGAGAACGTTACTCCTTTAAGTGAACACCCCGCGGCGTCCTGTTGTTATTGCTTATAACCATTTCGCAAGCCGGAGGCATAATGCACTACGCAAGCCGCTACTTTGGCACAGAGGCACCTAGTTTTACACCCGGGACTTCAGGTGGCCCAGTTTTACACCCAGTACAGCGGTGCCAGTTGGTAACCCGGTGGATCCTCGGAGACCAGACATGATCATAGATCAAACCCGATGTATGCTACTCCTGAACGTATAGTATCTCCACTGTGCAATGAAATTATCGTTCGTTTCGGGCCTTCCTATACGTTCAGCAGACAATCGCTAGGAATTCACCTCGTGACCCGTGGTGACCACACTGGATTTCAAGTTTATTGATTTGGACAGACCTGTCATTTATTTTGCTTTTCAGCTTCAGTTCTGCTCGATCTAGCTTGCCTAAGGCTTGATCTCGCTTTGCTCACCCCTGTAGGAGCCTCTACTAGTACCACTCGGAGTAATGGGGAATCCACCAGACCTAATCGATGAATGCCATCAAACAACAAACATCATACCCGGCTTCATCAGGCATATTTTATTACTTCCGAGAGGTACTTTAGTATCAGATCTTTCTCCATGCCTCTTATGAGGACCCGTCAGACCTTTCGGTTTATCGTTTAGCTTCAGTCCTGCTCGATCTAGCTTTCCCAAGGCTCGATCTAGCTCTATTCGCCCCACTAGAGGGCTCTCTAAGACCCCTCGGTCTTAGTGTTAGCTCCGGTACTGCTCGGTCGTGCTTGCTGAAGGCCCGACCCAGCTTTAGTTAGATTCTCGTACTTTCTCTTGGCCTCTCTAGGAGGACCAGACAGACCTCTCGGTCTATCGTTTAGCTTCAGTCCTGCTCGATCTAGCTTGCCCAAGGCTTGATCAAGCTCTATTCGCCCCGCTAGAGGGCTCTCTAAGACCCCTCGGTCTTAGTGTTATCTTCTGTAATGCCTAACCAAGCTTACTACAGGCCTTGGTCAGGTCTTTATCGGTCACCGATTAGTAACAGACCAATCATAGGGCCTTCCACCCTATCCGGGTTGAGGTCTTTAGTCCAGCCATATTTTGACAAGACACCTCTCCCTAATAATGCCCCACACATAGAATTACTGTCCATGCAGTATTTAACTTGTGTTTTTTTCTAAAATTTGATTTTCACTTTTTGGAGGTTCATTTGCTCCTCTGACACTCTTTCAGCTTCAATCTTACTCGATCTAGCTTTCCCAAGGCTCGATCTAGCTCTATTCGCCCCACTAGAGGGCTCTCTAAGACACTTCGGTCTTAGTGTTAGCTCCGGTCTTGCTCAATCGTGCTTGCTGAAGGCGCGATCAAGCTTTAGTTAGCTTCTCGTACTTCCTCTTGGCCTCTCTAGGAGGACCAGACAGACCTCTCGGTCTATCGTTTAGCTTCAGTCCTGCTCGATCTAGCTTTCCCAAGGCTCGATCTAGCTCTATTCGCCCTGCTAGAGGGCTCTCTAAGACCCCTCGGTCTTAGTGTTAGCTCCGGTACAGCTCGGTCGTGCTTGCTGAAGGCCCGATCAAGCTTTAGTTAGATTCTCGTACTTTCTCTTGGCCTCTCTAGGAGGACCAGACAGACCTCTCGGTCTATCGTTTAGCTTCAGTCCTGCTTGATCTAGCTTTCCCAAGGCTCGATCTAGCTCTATTCGCCCTGCTAGAGGGCTCTCTAAGACCCCTCGGTCTTAGTGTTAGCTCCGGTACAGCTCGGTCGTGCTTGCTGAAGGCCCGATCAAGCTTTAGTTAGCTTCTCGTACTTTCTCTTGGCCTCTCTAGGAGGACCAGACAGACCTCTCGGTCTATCGTTTAGCTTCAGTCCTGCTCGATCTAGCTTTCCCAAGGCTCGATCTAGATCTATTCGCCCTGCTAGAGGGCTCTCTAAGACCCCTCGGTCTTAGTGTTAGCTCCGGTACAGCTCGGTCGTGCTTGCTGAAGGCCTGATCAAGCTTTAGTTAGCTTCTCGTACTTTCTCTTGGCCTCTCTAGGAGGACCAGACAGACCTTTCGGTCTCTTGCTTAGCTTCAGTCCTGCTCGATCTAGCTTTCCCAAGGCTCGATCTAGCTCTATTCGCCCCGCTAGAGGGCTCTCTAAGACCCCTCGGTCTTAGTGTTAACTCCTGTAATGCCTAACCAAGCTTACTACAGGCCTTGGTCAGGTCTTTATCGGTCACCGATTAGTAACAGACCGATCATGGGGCCTTCCACCCTATCCGGGTTGAGGTCTTTAGTCCAGCCATATTTTGACAAGACACCTCCCCCTAATAATGCCCCACACATAGAAATACTGTCCATGCAGTATTTAACTTGTGTTTTTTCTAAAATTTGATTTTCACTTTTTGGAGGTTCATTTGCTCCTCTGACACTCTTTCAGCTTCAATCTTACTCGATCTAGCTTTCCCAAGGCTCGATCTAGCTCTATTCGCCCCACCAGAGGGCTCTCTAAGACACTTCGGTCTTAGTGTTAGCTCCGGTCTTGCTCAATCGTGCTTGCTGAAGGCGCGATCAAGCTTTAGTTAGCTTCTCGTACTTTCTCTTGGCCTCTCTAGGAGGACCAGACAGACCTCTCGGTCTATCGTTTAGCTTCAGTCCTGCTCGATCTAGCTTTCCCAAGGCTCGATCTAGCTCTATTCGCCCCGCTAGAGGGCTCTCTAAGACCCCTCGGTCTTAGTGTTAGCTCCGGTACAGCTCGGTCGTGCTTGCTGAAGGCCCGATCAAGCTTTAGTTGGCTTCTCGTACTTTCTCTTGGCCTCTCTAGGAGGACCAGACAGACCTCTCGGTCTCTTGCTTAGCTTCAGTCCTGCTCGATCTAGCTTGCCCAAGGCTTGATCAAGCTCTATTCGCCCCGCTAGAGGGCTCTCTAAGACCCCTCGGTCTTAGTGTTAGCTCCGGTACAGCTCGGTCGTGCTTGCTGAAGGCCCGATCAAGCTTTAGTTAGCTTCTCGTTTTTTCTCTTGGCCTCTCTAGGAGGACCAGACAGACCTCTCGGTCTATCGTTTAGCTTCAGTCCTGCTCGATCTAGCTTTCCCAAGGCTCGATCTAGCTCTATTCGCCCCGCTAGAGGGCTCTCTAAGACCCCTCGGTCTTAGTGTTAGCTCCGGTACAGCTCGGTCGTGCTTGCTGAAGGCCCGATCAAGCTTTAGTTGGCTTCTCGTACTTTCTCTTGGCCTCTCTAGGAGGACCAGACAGACCTCTCGGTCTATCCTTTAGCTTCAGTCCTGCTCGATCTAGCTTTCCCAAGGCTCGATCTAGCTCTATTCGCCCCGCTAGAGGGCTCTCTAAGACCCCTCGGTCTTAGTGTTATCTCCTGTAATGCCTAACCAAGCTTACTACAGGCCTTGGTCAGGTCTTTATCGGTCACCGATTAGTAACAGACCGATCATAGGGCCTTCCACCCTATCTGGGTTGAGGTCTTTAGTCCAGCCATATTTTGACAAGACACCTCCCCCTAATAATGCCCCACACATAGAATTACTGTTTATGCAGCTTTTCACTTGTGAAATTTTTAATTTTCGCAATTATTATAGAATAAGTGTTTGCGCAGCTTTTCATAGGTCGAGCTCTAGCTAGCTAGCTCAAGCTAGCTAGCTAGCTCAAGCTCAAGCTATCTAGCTCAAGCTCAAGCCAGCTAGCTCAAGCTCAAGCTAGCTAGCTAGCTCAAGCTCAAGCTAGCTAGCTAGCTCAAGCTCAAGCTAGCTAGCTCAAGCTCAAGCTAGCTAGCTCAAGCTCAAGCTAGCTAGCTAGCTCAAGCTCAAGCTCAAGCTAGCTAGCTCAAGCTCAAGCTCAAGCTAGCTAGCTAGCTCAAGCTCAAGCTAGCTAGCTAGCTCAAGCTCAAGCTAGCTAGCTAGCTCAAGCTCAAGCTAGCTAGCTCAAGCTCAAGCTCAAGCTCAAGCTAGCTAGCTAGCTCAAGCTAGCTAGCTAGCTCAAGCTCAAGCTAGCTAGCTAGCTCAAGTTCAAGCTAGCTAGCTAGCTCAAGCTCAAGCTAGCTAGCTAGCTCAAGCTCAAGCTAGCTAGCTCAAGCTCAAGCTAGCTAGCTCAAGCTCAAGCTAGCTAGCTAGCTCAAGCTCAAGCTCAAGCTAGCTAGCTCAAGCTCAAGCTCAAGCTAGCTAGCTAGCTCAAGCTCAAGCTAGCTAGCTAGCTCAAGCTCAAGCTCAAGCTAGCTAGCTAGCTCAAGTTCAAGCTAGCTAGCTAGCTCAAGCTCAAGCTAGCTAGCTCAAGCTCAAGCTAGCTAGCTCAAGCTCAAGCCAGCTAGCTCAAGCTCAAGCTCAAGCTAGCTAGCTAGCTCAAGCACAAGCTAGCTAGCTAGCTCAATCTCAAGCTAGCTAGCTCAAGCTCAAGCTAGCTAGCTCAAGCTCAAGCTAGCTAGCTAGCTCAAGCTCAAGCTCAAGCTAGCTAGCTCAAGCTCAAGCTCAAGCTAGCTAGCTAGCTCAAGCTCAAGCTAGCTAGCTAGCTCAAGCTCAAGCTCAAGCTAGCTAGCTCAAGCTCAAGCTCAAGCTAGCTAGCTAGCTCAAGCTCAAGCTGGCTAGCTAGCTCAAGCTCAAGCTAGCTAGCTAGCTCAAGCTCAAGCTAGCTAGCTCAAGCTCAAGCTCAAGCTCAAGCTAGCTAGCTAGCTCAAGCTAGCTAGCTAGCTCAAGCTCAAGCTAGCTAGCTAGCTCAAGTTCAAGCTAGCTAGCTAGCTCAAGCTCAAGCTAGCTAGCTAGCTCAAGCTCAAGCTAGCTAGCTCAAGCTCAAGCTAGCTAGCTCAAGCTCAAGCTAGCTAGCTAGCTCAAGCTCAAGCTCAAGCTAGCTAGCTCAAGCTCACTCAAGCTCAAGCTAGCTAGCTCAAGCTCAAGCTAGCTAGCTCAAACTCAAGCTAGCTAGCTAGCTCAAGTTCAAGCTAGCTAGCTAGCTCAAGCTCAAGCTAGCTAGCTAGCTCAAGCTCAAGCTAGCTAGCTCAAGCTCAAGCTAGCTAGCTCAAGCTCCAGCTAGCTAGCTAGCTCAAGCTCAAGCTCAAGCTAGCTAGCTCAAGCTCAAGCTCAAGCTAGCTAGCTAGCTCAAGCTCAAGCTAGCTAGCTAGCTCAAGCTCAAGCTAGCTAGCTAGCTCAAGTTCAAGCTAGCTAGCTAGCTCAAGCTCAAGCTAGCTAGCTCAAGCTCAAGCTAGCTAGCTCAAGCTCAAGCCAGCTAGCTCAAGCTCAAGCTCAAGCTAGCTAGCTAGCTCAAGCACAAGCTTGCTAGCTAGCTCAAGCTCAAGCTAGCTAGCTCAAGCTCAAGCTAGCTAGCTCAAGCTCAAGCTAGCTAGCTCAAGCTCAAGCTCAAGCTAGCTAGCTAGCTCAAGCACAAGCTTGCTAGCTAGCTCAAGCTCAAGCTAGCTAGCTCAAGCTCAAGCTAGCTAGCTCAAGCTCAAGCTAGCTAGCTAGCTCAAGCTCAAGCTCAAGCTAGCTAGCTCAAGCTCAAGCTCAAGCTAGCTAGCTAGCTCAAGCTCAAGCTAGCTAGCTAGCTCAAGCTCAAGCTAGCTAGCTAGCTCAAGCTCAAGCTAGCTAGCTCAAGCTCAAGCTCAAGCTAGCTAGCTAGCTCAAGCTAGCTAGCTAGCTCAAGCTCAAGCTAGCTAGCTAGCTCAAGTTCAAGCTAGCTAGCTAGCTCAAGCTCAAGCTAGCTAGCTAGCTCAAGCTCAAGCTAGCTAGCTCAAGCTCAAGCTAGCTAGCTCAAGCTCAAGCTAGCTAGCTAGCTCAAGCTCAAGCTCAAGCTAGCTAGCTCAAGCTCAAGCTCAAGCTAGCTAGCTAGCTCAAGCTCAAGCTAGCTAGCTAGCTCAAGCTCAAGCTAGCTAGCTAGCTCAAGTTCAAGCTAGCTAGCTAGCTCAAGCTCAAGCTAGCTAGCTCAAGCTCAAGCTAGCTAGCTCAAGCTCAAGCCAGCTAGCTCAAGCTCAAGCTCAAGCTAGCTAGCTAGCTCAAGCACAAGCTAGCTAGCTAGCTCAAGCTCAAGCTAGCTAGCTCAAGCTCAAGCTAGCTAGCTCAAGCTCAAGCTAGCTAGCTAGCTCAAGCTCAAGCTCAAGCTAGCTAGCTCAAGCTCAAGCTCAAGCTAGCTAGCTAGCTCAAGCTCAAGCTAGCTAGCTAGCTCAAGCTCAAGCTCAAGCTAGCTAGCTCAAGCTCAAGCTCAAGCTAGCTAGCTAGCTCAAGCTCAAGCTAGCTAGCTAGCTCAAGCTCAAGCTAGCTAGCTAGCTCAAGCTCAAGCTAGCTAGCTCAAGCTCAAGCTCAAGCTCAAGCTAGCTAGCTAGCTCAAGCTAGCTAGCTAGCTCAAGCTCAAGCTAGCTAGCTAGCTCAAGTTCAAGCTAGCTAGCTAGCTCAAGCTCAAGCTAGCTAGCTAGCTCAAGCTCAAGCTAGCTAGCTCAAGCTCAAGCTAGCTAGCTCAAGCTCAAGCTAGCTAGCTAGCTCAAGCTCAAGCTCAAGCTAGCTAGCTCAAGCTCAAGCTCAAGCTAGCTAGCTAGCTCAAGCTCAAGCTAGCTAGCTAGCTCAAGCTCAAGCTAGCTAGCTAGCTCAAGTTCAAGCTAGCTAGCTAGCTCAAGCTCAAGCTAGCTAGCTCAAGCTCAAGCTAGCTAGCTCAAACTCAAGCTAGCTAGCTAGCTCAAGTTCAAGCTAGCTAGCTAGCTCAAGCTCAAGCTAGCTAGCTAGCTCAAGCTCAAGCTAGCTAGCTCAAGCTCAAGCTAGCTAGCTCAAGCTCAAGCTAGCTAGCTAGCTCAAGCTCAAGCTCAAGCTAGCTAGCTCAAGCTCAAGCTCAAGCTAGCTAGCTAGCTCAAGCTCAAGCTAGCTAGCTAGCTCAAGCTCAAGCTAGCTAGCTAGCTCAAGTTCAAGCTAGCTAGCTAGCTCAAGCTCAAGCTAGCTAGCTCAAGCTCAAGCTAGCTAGCTCAAGCTCAAGCCAGCTAGCTCAAGCTCAAGCTCAAGCTAGCTAGCTAGCTCAAGCACAAGCTTGCTAGCTAGCTCAAGCTCAAGCTAGCTAGCTCAAGCTCAAGCTAGCTAGCTCAAGCTCAAGCTAGCTAGCTCAAGCTCAAGCTCAAGCTAGCTAGCTAGCTCAAGCACAAGCTTGCTAGCTAGCTCAAGCTCAAGCTAGCTAGCTCAAGCTCAAGCTAGCTAGCTCAAGCTCAAGCTAGCTAGCTAGCTCAAGCTCAAGCTCAAGCTAGCTAGCTCAAGCTCAAGCTCAAGCTAGCTAGCTAGCTCAAGCTCAAGCTAGCTAGCTAGCTCAAGCTCAAGCTAGCTAGCTAGCTCAAGCTCAAGCTAGCTAGCTCAAGCTCAAGCTCAAGCTAGCTAGCTAGCTCAAGCTAGCTAGCTAGCTCAAGCTCAAGCTAGCTAGCTAGCTCAAGTTCAAGCTAGCTAGCTAGCTCAAGCTCAAGCTAGCTAGCTAGCTCAAGCTCAAGCTATCTAGCTCAAGCTCAAGCTAGCTAGCTCAAGCTCAAGCTAGCTAGCTAGCTCAAGCTCAAGCTCAAGCTAGCTAGCTCAAGCTCAAGCTCAAGCTAGCTAGCTAGCTCAAGCTCAAGCTAGCTAGCTAGCTCAAGCTCAAGCTAGCTAGCTAGCTCAAGTTCAAGCTAGCTAGCTAGCTCAAGCTCAAGCTAGCTAGCTCAAGCTCAAGCTAGCTAGCTCAAGCTCAAGCCAGCTAGCTCAAGCTCAAGCTCAAGCTAGCTAGCTAGCTCAAGCTCAAGCTCAAGCTCAAGCTAGCTAGCTAGCTCAAGTTCAAGCTAGCTAGCTAGCTCAAGCTCAAGCTAGCTAGCTCAAGCTCAAGCTAGCTAGCTCAAGCTCAAGCCAGCTAGCTCAAGCTCAAGCTCAAGCTAGCTAGCTAGCTCAAGCTCAAGCTAGCTAGCTCAAGCTCAAGCTAGCTAGCTAGCTAGCTCAAGCTCAAGCTCAAGCTAGCTAGCTCAAGCTCAAGCTCAAGCTAGCTAGCTCAAGCTCAAGCTCAAGCTAGCTAGCTCAAGCTCAAGCTCAAGCTAGCTAGCTCAAGCCCAAGCTCAAGCTAGCTAGCTAGCTCAAGCTCAAGCTAGCTAGCTCAAGCTCAAGCTCAAGCTCAAGCTAGCTAGCTAGCTAGCTCAAGCTCAAGCTCAAGCTAGCTAGCTAGCTCAAGCTCAAGCTAGCTAGCTCAAGCTCAAGCTAGCTAGCTAGCTCAAGTTCAAGCTAGCTAGCTAGCTCAAGCTCAAGCTAGCTAGCTAGCTCAAGCTCAAGCTAGCTAGCTCAAGCTCAAGCTAGCTAGCTCAAGCTCAAGCTAGCTAGCTAGCTCAAGCTCAAGCTCAAGCTAGCTAGCTCAAGCTCAAGCTCAAGCTAGCTAGCTAGCTCAAGCTCAAGCTAGCTAGCTAGCTCAAGCTCAAGCTAGCTAGCTAGCTCAAGTTCAAGCTAGCTAGCTAGCTCAAGCTCAAGCTAGCTAGCTCAAGCTCAAGCTAGCTAGCTCAAACTCAAGCTAGCTAGCTAGCTCAAGTTCAAGCTAGCTAGCTAGCTCAAGCTCAAGCTAGCTAGCTAGCTCAAGCTCAAGCTAGCTAGCTCAAGCTCAAGCTAGCTAGCTCAAGCTCAAGCTAGCTAGCTAGCTCAAGCTCAAGCTCAAGCTAGCTAGCTCAAGCTCAAGCTCAAGCTAGCTAGCTAGCTCAAGCTCAAGCTAGCTAGCTAGCTCAAGCTCAAGCTAGCTAGCTAGCTCAAGTTCAAGCTAGCTAGCTAGGTCAAGCTCAAGCTAGCTAGCTCAAGCTCAAGCTAGCTAGCTCAAGCTCAAGCTCAGCTAGCTCAAGCTCAAGCTCAAGCTAGCTAGCTAGCTCAAGCACAAGCTTGCTAGCTAGCTCAAGCTCAAGCTAGCTAGCTCAAGCTCAAGCTAGCTAGCTCAAGCTCAAGCTAGCTAGCTCAAGCTCAAGCTCAAGCTAGCTAGCTAGCTCAAGCACAAGCTTGCTAGCTAGCTCAAGCTCAAGCTAGCTAGCTCAAGCTCAAGCTAGCTAGCTCAAGCTCAAGCTAGCTAGCTAGCTCAAGCTCAAGCTCAAGCTAGCTAGCTCAAGCTCAAGCTCAAGCTAGCTAGCTAGCTCAAGCTCAAGCTAGCTAGCTAGCTCAAGCTCAAGCTAGCTAGCTAGCTCAAGCTCAAGCTAGCTAGCTCAAGCTCAAGCTCAAGCTAGCTAGCTAGCTCAAGCTAGCTAGCTAGCTCAAGCTCAAGCTAGCTAGCTAGCTCAAGTTCAAGCTAGCTAGCTAGCTCAAGCTCAAGCTAGCTAGCTAGCTCAAGCTCAAGCTAGCTAGCTCAAGCTCAAGCTAGCTAGCTCAAGCTCAAGCTAGCTAGCTAGCTCAAGCTCAAGCTCAAGCTAGCTAGCTCAAGCTCAAGCTCAAGCTAGCTAGCTAGCTCAAGCTCAAGCTAGCTAGCTAGCTCAAGCTCAAGCTAGCTAGCTAGCTCAAGTTCAAGCTAGCTAGCTAGCTCAAGCTCAAGCTAGCTAGCTCAAGCTCAAGCTAGCTAGCTCAAGCTCAAGCCAGCTAGCTCAAGCTCAAGCTCAAGCTAGCTAGCTAGCTCAAGCTCAAGCTCAAGCTAGCTAGCTAGCTCAAGTTCAAGCTAGCTAGCTAGCTCAAGCTCAAGCTAGCTAGCTCAAGCTCAAGCTAGCTAGCTCAAGCTCAAGCCAGCTAGCTCAAGCTCAATCTCAAGCTAGCTAGCTAGCTCAAGCTCAAGCTAGCTAGCTCAAGCTCAAGCTAGCTAGCTAGCTAGCTCAAGCTCAAGCTCAAGCTAGCTAGCTCAAGCTCAAGCTCAAGCTAGCTAGCTCAAGCTCAAGCTCAAGCTAGCTAGCTCAAGCTCAAGCTCAAGCTAGCTAGCTCAAGCTCAAGCTCAAGCTAGCTAGCTAGCTCAAGCTCAAGCTAGCTAGCTCAAGCTCAAGCTCAAGCTCAAGCTAGCTAGCTAGCTAGCTCAAGCTCAAGCTCAAGCTAGCTAGCTAGCTCAAGCTCAAGCTAGCTAGCTCAAGCTCAAGCCAGCTAGCTCAAGCTCAAGCTCAAGCTAGCTAGCTAGCTCAAGCTCAAGCTAGCTAGCTCAAGCTCAAGCCAGCTAGCTCAAGCTCAAGCTCAAGCTCAAGCTAGCTAGCTAGCTCAAGCTCAAGCTAGATAGCTAGCTCAAGCTAGCTAGCTAGCTCAAGCTCAAGCTCAAGCTAGCTAGCTAGCTAGCTCAAGCTCAAGCTAGCTAGCTCAAGCTCAAGCCAGCTAGCTCAAGCTCAAGCTCAAGCTAGCTAGCTAGCTCAAGCTCAAGCTAGCTAGCTCAAGCTCAAGCTCAAGCGAGCTAGCTAGCTCAAGCTCAAGCTAGCTAGCTAGCTCAAGCTCAAGCTAGCTAACTCAAGCTAACTCAGCTAGCTCAAGCTAACTCAAGCTAGCTAAAGCTAACTCAAGCTAACTCAAGCTAACTCAAGCTAACTCAAGCTAGCTAAAGCTAACTCAAGCTAACTCAAGCTAACCCGAGCTAACTCAAGCTAGCTCAAGCTAACCCAAGCTAGCTAAAGCTAACTCAAGCTAACTCAAGCTAATTCAAGCTAACTCAAGCTAACTCAAGCTAACTCAAGCTAACTCAAGCTAGTTCAAGCTAACTCAAGCTAGCTAAAGCTAACTCAAGCTAACTCAAGCTAACTCAAGCTAGCTCAAGCTAACTCAAGCTAGTTCAAGCTAACTCAAGCTAGCTAAAGCTAACTCAAGCTAACTCAAGCTAACTCAAGCTAGCTCAAGCTAACTCAAGCTAACTCAAGCTAACTCAAGCTAACCCGAGCTAACTCAAGCTAACTCAAGGTAGCTAAAGCTAGTTCAAGCTAGCTCAAGCTAGCTAAAGCTTAGACAAGCTAACTCAAGCTAACTCAAGCTAACTCAAGCTAACTCAAGCTAGTTCAAGCTAACTCAAGCTAGCTAAAGCTAACTCAAGCTAACTCAAGCTAACTCAAGCTAGCTCAAGCTAACTCAAGCTAGTTCAAGCTAACTCAAGCTAGCTAAAGCTAACTCAAGCTAACTCAAGCTAACTCAAGCTAGCTCAAGCTACCTCAAGCTAGTTCAAGCTAACTCAAGCTAGCTAAAGCTAACTCAAGCTAACTCAAGCTAACTCAAGCTAACTCAAGCTAGCTAAAGCTAACTCAAGCTAACTCAAGCTAACCCGAGCTAACTCAAGCTAGCTCAAGCTAACCCAAGCTAGCTAAAGCTAACTCAAGCTAACTCAAGCTAATTCAAGCTAACTCAAGCTAACTCAAGCTAACTCAAGCTAACTCAAGCTAGCTAAAGCTAACTAAAGCTAACTCAAGCTAACTCAAGCTAACCCGAGCTAACTCAAGCTAACTCAAGGTAGCTAAAGCTAGTTCAAGCTAACTCAAGCTAGCTAAAGCTAAGACAAGCTAACTCAAGCTAACTCAAGCTAACTCAAGCTAACTCAAGCTAACTCAAGCTAGTTCAAGCTAACTCAAGCTAACTCAAGCTAACTCAAGCTAGCTAAAGCTAACTCAAGCTAACTCAAGCTAACTCAAGCTAACCCGAGCTAACTCAAGCTAACTCAAGGTAGCTAAAGCTAGTTCAAGCTAGCTCAAGCTAGCTAAAGCTAAGACAAGCTAACTCAAGCTAACTCAAGCTAACTCAAGCTAGTTCAAGCTAACTCAAGCTAGCTAAAGCTAACTCAAGCTAACTCAAGCTAACTCAAGCTAGCTCAAGCTAACTCAAGCTAGTTCAAGCTAACTCAAGCTAGCTAAAGCTAACTCAAGCTAACTCAAGCTAACTCAAGCTAACTCAAGCTAGCTAAAGCTAACTCAAGCTAACTCAAGCTAACCCGAGCTAACTCAAGCTAGCTCAAGCTAACCCAAGCTAGCTAAAGCTAACTCAAGCTAACTCAAGCTAATTCAAGCTAACTCAAGCTAACTCAAGCTAACTCAAGCTAACTCAAGCTAGCTAAAGCTAACTCAAGCTAACTCAAGCTAACTCAAGCTAACCCGAGCTAACTCAAGCTAACTCAAGGTAGCTAAAGCTAGTTCAAGCTAACTCAAGCTAGCTAAAGCTAAGACAAGCTAACTCAAGCTAACTCAAGCTAACTCAAGCTAACTCAAGCTAACTCAAGCTAGTTCAAGCTAACTCAAGCTAACTCAAGCTAACTCAAGCTAGCTAAAGCTAACTCAAGCTAACTCAAGCTAACTCAAGCTAACCCGAGCTAACTCAAGCTAACTCAAGGTAGCTAAAGCTAGTTCAAGCTAGCTCAAGCTAGCTAAAGCTAAGACAAGCTAACTCAAGCTAACTCAAGCTAACTCAAGCTAGTTCAAGCTAACTCAAGCTAGCTAAAGCTAACTCAAGCTAACTCAAGCTAACTCAAGCTAGCTCAAGCTAACTCAAGCTAGTTCAAGCTAACTCAAGCTAGCTAAAGCTAACTCAAGCTAACTCAAGCTAACTCAAGCTAACTCAAGCTAGCTAAAGCTAACTCAAGCTAACTCAAGCTAACCCGAGCTAACTCAAGCTAGCTCAAGCTAACCCAAGCTAGCTAAAGCTAACTCAAGCTAACTCAAGCTAATTCAAGCTAACTCAAGCTAACTCAAGCTAACTCAAGCTAACTCAAGCTAGCTAAAGCTAACTCAAGCTAACTCAAGCTAACTCAAGCTAACCCGAGCTAACTCAAGCTAACTCAAGGTAGCTAAAGCTAGTTCAAGCTAACTCAAGCTAGCTAAAGCTAAGACAAGCTAACTCAAGCTAACTCAAGCTAACTCAAGCTAACTCAAGCTAACTCAAGCTAGTTCAAGCTAACTCAAGCTAACTCAAGCTAACTCAAGCTAGCTAAAGCTAACTCAAGCTAACTCAAGCTAACTCAAGCTAACCCGAGCTAACTCAAGCTAACTCAAGGTAGCTAAAGCTAGTTCAAGCTAGCTCAAGCTAGCTAAAGCTAAGACAAGCTAACTCAAGCTAACTCAAGCTAACTCAAGCTAGTTCAAGCTAACTCAAGCTAGCTAAAGCTAACTCAAGCTAACTCAAGCTAACTCAAGCTAGCTCAAGCTAACTCAAGCTAGTTCAAGCTAACTCAAGCTAGCTAAAGCTAACTCAAGCTAACTCAAGCTAACTCAAGCTAACTCAAGCTAGCTAAAGCTAACTCAAGCTAACTCAAGCTAACCCGAGCTAACTCAAGCTAGCTCAAGCTAACCCAAGCTAGCTAAAGCTAACTCAAGCTAACTCAAGCTAATTCAAGCTAACTCAAGCTAACTCAAGCTAACTCAAGCTAACTCAAGCTAGCTAAAGCTAACTCAAGCTAACTCAAGCTAACTCAAGCTAACCCGAGCTAACTCAAGCTAACTCAAGGTAGCTAAAGCTAGTTCAAGCTAACTCAAGCTAGCTAAAGCTAAGACAAGCTAACTCAAGCTAACTCAAGCTAACTCAAGCTAACTCAAGCTAACTCAAGCTAACTCAAGCTAGTTCAAGCTAACTCAAGCTAACTCAAGCTAACTCAAGCTAGCTAAAGCTAACTCAAGCTAACTCAAGCTAACTCAAGCTAACCCGAGCTAACTCAAGCTAACTCAAGGTAGCTAAAGCTAGTTCAAGCTAACTCAAGCTAGCTAAAGCTAAGACAAGCTAACTCAAGCTAACTCAAGCTAACTCAAGCTAACTCAAGCTAACTAAAGCTAGTTCAAGCTAACTCAAGCTAGCTAAAGCTAACTCAAGCTAACTCAAGCTAACTCAAGCTAGCTCAAGCTAACTCAAGCTAGTTCAAGCTAACTCAAGCTAGCTAAAGCTAACTCAAGCTAACTCAAGCTAACTCAAGCTAACTCAAGCTAGCTAAAGCTAACTCAAGCTAACTCAAGCTAACCCGAGCTAACTCAAGCTAGCTCAAGCTAACCCAAGCTAGCTAAAGCTAACTCAAGCTAACTCAAGCTAATTCAAGCTAACTCAAGCTAACTCAAGCTAACTCAAGCTAACTCAAGCTAGCTAAAGCTAACTCAAGCTAACTCAAGCTAACTCAAGCTAACCCGAGCTAACTCAAGCTAACTCAAGGTAGCTAAAGCTAGTTCAAGCTAACTCAAGCTAGCTAAAGCTAAGACAAGCTAACTCAAGCTAACTCAAGCTAACTCAAGCTAACTCAAGCTAACTCAAGCTAGTTCAAGCTAACTTAATGAAGTTAACCCAAGCTAACTTGGGTTAATGAAGTCAAACTCAAGCTAACCCGAGCTAACTCAAGCTAACTCAAGCTAATTCAAGCTAACTCAAGCTAACTCAAGCTAATTCAAGCTAGCTAACTCAAGCTAACTCAAGCTAACTCAAGCTAGTTCAAGCTAACTTAATGAAGTTAACCCAAGCTAACTTGGGTTAATGAAGTCAAACTCAAGCTAACCCGAGCTAACTCAAGCTAACTCAAGCTAATTCAAGCTAACTCAAGCTAACTCAAGCTAATTCAAGCTAACTCAAGCTAATTCAAGCTAACTCAAGCTAGCTCAAGCTAACTCAAGCTAACCCAAGCTAACTTAAGCTAGCTTAAGCTAATTAAAGCTAATTAAAGCTAACTCAAGCTAACCCAAGCTAACTTAAGCTAGCTCTAGCTGGCTGCCACTGTTAGGCCATTTGGGAGCGCTTTTCTCGCACTCTGATTGGCTGCCACTGTTAGGCCATTTGGGAGCGCTTTTCTCGCACTCTGATTGGCTGCCACTGTTAGGCCATTTGGGAGCGCTTTTCTCGCACTCTGATTGGCTGCCACTGTTAGGCCATTTGGGAGCGCTTTTCTCGCACTCTGATTGGCTGCCACTGTTAGGCCATTTGGGAGCGCTTTTCTCGCACTCTGATTGGCTGCCACTGTTAGGCCATTTGGGAGCGCTTTTCTCGCACTCTGATTGGCTGCCACTGTTAGGCCATTTGGGAGCGCTTTTCTCGCACTCTGATTGGCTGCCACTGTTAGGCCATTTGGGAGCGCTTTTCTCGCACTCTGATTGGCTGCCA
>NW_027450136.1:42500-52500 GCF_964194025.1 Convolutriloba macropyga | reverse complement strand
TAACAAGATTTGCCAAAAGACGACAACTACACTACTCGGTAGCCGAGAATATAATATCAAGGCATTGAGTATGGTAACGCTCACTCCAGTTCCCCTTCAACAGTTTCACGTACTTTTCACTCTCTCTTCAGAGTGCTTTTCAACTTTCCCTCACGGTACTTGTTTACTATCGGTCTCGCTTTATAATTAGCTTTTGGAGAGACATATCTCCAGCTTCGAGTTGCACTTTCAAACAACTCTACTCATAGGAATGAGCCATTATGACTGGTATCGAAAATGACCTTTACAGGATTTTCACCTTCTTTGATGCTACTTTCCAGTAGACATCAGGACAAATTCACCAGTCTAGCATCAAACCATACCGGACACCGAGAAATGTTGCCATTTCTCTTCCCGATGAGCTTTTCCCTGTTCATTCGCCATTACTAAGGGATTCTCAGTTGATTTCTTTTCCTCCCCTTACTGATATGCTTAAGTTAAGGGGGTTCTCTCGCCCAATTCAGGTTATGTAGTTGATTGTCTCTTAATTGGTTCACTGACCAATATGAGACAGAAACCGATTCAGCAGTTTTGTTCGCTACTACTATCAAACACAGGTCGAAGTTTCCATTCAGTCATTAATTCCAACTTTCAAATGTTGTTGTTTCAGCTTTCGCTTACTAGAAGCAACATAATACTCGCTGCAATACAGACCTCGGGAAACCCTCACCGTGAATAAGGTTCACTCACATATTTCACTACATTTTGCGTGGGATTGGAGATGAGGCTACTCGTTCTTGCTCAGTACTAGGCTGAAAATTAACGAAACTTCGTTACAAACGTTCACATGTTGATGTTTCCGCTTTCGCGTACTCGAAACAACATAATACTAGTCTTTGTAATTTAGTTTCATAATTTCAACTGTTCTCATGCAGAATTTTTGCTCATTCTTATCCCAAATTTTGACCTGGCTACTAGTTACACTCCTTGTACTTATTGCAAAATGACCACAAATTTCAACAGCTTTCACATGTTGCTGTTTCGGCTTTCGCTTACTACAGTCAACATAATACTCGTTGCAAAATAAGTGCTCGGCATCTGCAATTTTCCAAAGACGAAGTTTCGCCAGTTCAATTTTCGCTCGCCAATTATGGCTACTAATTCACACGGTACTGAGCTCAACAACATTAAATTTGTTCAGCAAGAATTTCACATGTTGATGTTTTGGCTTTCGCCTACTAGAAGCAACATAATACTCGTCTTGTTAGCTCATTCAATGAGAATAGCTTTTCCCGTTGAGAATTTTTGCCTTCAATTGGCGTTGTAGTGAGTTTGCTCAAGCTCAAGCTAGCTAGCTCAAGCTCAAGCTAGCTAGCTCAAGCTCAAGCTCAAGCTAGCTAGCTAGCTCAAGCACAAGCTTGCTAGCTAGCTCAAGCTCAAGCTAGCTAGCTCAAGCTCAAGCTAGCTAGCTCAAGCTCAAGCTAGCTAGCTAGCTCAAGCTCAAGCTCAAGCTAGCTAGCTCAAGCTCAAGCTCAAGCTAGCTAGCTAGCTCAAGCTCAAGCTAGCTAGCTAGCTCAAGCTCAAGCTAGCTAGCTAGCTCAAGCTCAAGCTAGCTAGCTCAAGCTCAAGCTCAAGCTAGCTAGCTAGCTCAAGCTAGCTAGCTAGCTCAAGCTCAAGCTAGCTAGCTAGCTCAAGTTCAAGCTAGCTAGCTAGCTCAAGCTCAAGCTAGCTAGCTAGCTCAAGCTCAAGCTATCTAGCTCAAGCTCAAGCTAGCTAGCTCAAGCTCAAGCTAGCTAGCTAGCTCAAGCTCAAGCTCAAGCTAGCTAGCTCAAGCTCAAGCTCAAGCTAGCTAGCTAGCTCAAGCTCAAGCTAGCTAGCTAGCTCAAGCTCAAGCTAGCTAGCTAGCTCAAGTTCAAGCTAGCTAGCTAGCTCAAGCTCAAGCTAGCTAGCTCAAGCTCAAGCTAGCTAGCTCAAGCTCAAGCCAGCTAGCTCAAGCTCAAGCTCAAGCTAGCTAGCTAGCTCAAGCTCAAGCTCAAGCTCAAGCTAGCTAGCTAGCTCAAGTTCAAGCTAGCTAGCTAGCTCAAGCTCAAGCTAGCTAGCTCAAGCTCAAGCTAGCTAGCTCAAGCTCAAGCCAGCTAGCTCAAGCTCAAGCTCAAGCTAGCTAGCTAGCTCAAGCTCAAGCTAGCTAGCTCAAGCTCAAGCTAGCTAGCTAGCTAGCTCAAGCTCAAGCTCAAGCTAGCTAGCTCAAGCTCAAGCTCAAGCTAGCTAGCTCAAGCTCAAGCTCAAGCTAGCTAGCTCAAGCTCAAGCTCAAGCTAGCTAGCTCAAGCCCAAGCTCAAGCTAGCTAGCTAGCTCAAGCTCAAGCTAGCTAGCTCAAGCTCAAGCTCAAGCTCAAGCTAGCTAGCTAGCTAGCTCAAGCTCAAGCTCAAGCTAGCTAGCTAGCTCAAGCTCAAGCTAGCTAGCTCAAGCTCAAGCTAGCTAGCTAGCTCAAGTTCAAGCTAGCTAGCTAGCTCAAGCTCAAGCTAGCTAGCTAGCTCAAGCTCAAGCTAGCTAGCTCAAGCTCAAGCTAGCTAGCTCAAGCTCAAGCTAGCTAGCTAGCTCAAGCTCAAGCTCAAGCTAGCTAGCTCAAGCTCAAGCTCAAGCTAGCTAGCTAGCTCAAGCTCAAGCTAGCTAGCTAGCTCAAGCTCAAGCTAGCTAGCTAGCTCAAGTTCAAGCTAGCTAGCTAGCTCAAGCTCAAGCTAGCTAGCTCAAGCTCAAGCTAGCTAGCTCAAACTCAAGCTAGCTAGCTAGCTCAAGTTCAAGCTAGCTAGCTAGCTCAAGCTCAAGCTAGCTAGCTAGCTCAAGCTCAAGCTAGCTAGCTCAAGCTCAAGCTAGCTAGCTCAAGCTCAAGCTAGCTAGCTAGCTCAAGCTCAAGCTCAAGCTAGCTAGCTCAAGCTCAAGCTCAAGCTAGCTAGCTAGCTCAAGCTCAAGCTAGCTAGCTAGCTCAAGCTCAAGCTAGCTAGCTAGCTCAAGTTCAAGCTAGCTAGCTAGGTCAAGCTCAAGCTAGCTAGCTCAAGCTCAAGCTAGCTAGCTCAAGCTCAAGCCAGCTAGCTCAAGCTCAAGCTCAAGCTAGCTAGCTAGCTCAAGCACAAGCTTGCTAGCTAGCTCAAGCTCAAGCTAGCTAGCTCAAGCTCAAGCTAGCTAGCTCAAGCTCAAGCTAGCTAGCTCAAGCTCAAGCTCAAGCTAGCTAGCTAGCTCAAGCACAAGCTTGCTAGCTAGCTCAAGCTCAAGCTAGCTAGCTCAAGCTCAAGCTAGCTAGCTCAAGCTCAAGCTAGCTAGCTAGCTCAAGCTCAAGCTCAAGCTAGCTAGCTCAAGCTCAAGCTCAAGCTAGCTAGCTAGCTCAAGCTCAAGCTAGCTAGCTAGCTCAAGCTCAAGCTAGCTAGCTAGCTCAAGCTCAAGCTAGCTAGCTCAAGCTCAAGCTCAAGCTAGCTAGCTAGCTCAAGCTAGCTAGCTAGCTCAAGCTCAAGCTAGCTAGCTAGCTCAAGTTCAAGCTAGCTAGCTAGCTCAAGCTCAAGCTAGCTAGCTAGCTCAAGCTCAAGCTAGCTAGCTCAAGCTCAAGCTAGCTAGCTCAAGCTCAAGCTAGCTAGCTAGCTCAAGCTCAAGCTCAAGCTAGCTAGCTCAAGCTCAAGCTCAAGCTAGCTAGCTAGCTCAAGCTCAAGCTAGCTAGCTAGCTCAAGCTCAAGCTAGCTAGCTAGCTCAAGTTCAAGCTAGCTAGCTAGCTCAAGCTCAAGCTAGCTAGCTCAAGCTCAAGCTAGCTAGCTCAAGCTCAAGCCAGCTAGCTCAAGCTCAAGCTCAAGCTAGCTAGCTAGCTCAAGCTCAAGCTCAAGCTAGCTAGCTAGCTCAAGTTCAAGCTAGCTAGCTAGCTCAAGCTCAAGCTAGCTAGCTCAAGCTCAAGCTAGCTAGCTCAAGCTCAAGCCAGCTAGCTCAAGCTCAATCTCAAGCTAGCTAGCTAGCTCAAGCTCAAGCTAGCTAGCTCAAGCTCAAGCTAGCTAGCTAGCTAGCTCAAGCTCAAGCTCAAGCTAGCTAGCTCAAGCTCAAGCTCAAGCTAGCTAGCTCAAGCTCAAGCTCAAGCTAGCTAGCTCAAGCTCAAGCTCAAGCTAGCTAGCTCAAGCTCAAGCTCAAGCTAGCTAGCTAGCTCAAGCTCAAGCTAGCTAGCTCAAGCTCAAGCTCAAGCTCAAGCTAGCTAGCTAGCTAGCTCAAGCTCAAGCTCAAGCTAGCTAGCTAGCTCAAGCTCAAGCTAGCTAGCTCAAGCTCAAGCCAGCTAGCTCAAGCTCAAGCTCAAGCTAGCTAGCTAGCTCAAGCTCAAGCTAGCTAGCTCAAGCTCAAGCCAGCTAGCTCAAGCTCAAGCTCAAGCTCAAGCTAGCTAGCTAGCTCAAGCTCAAGCTAGATAGCTAGCTCAAGCTAGCTAGCTAGCTCAAGCTCAAGCTCAAGCTAGCTAGCTAGCTAGCTCAAGCTCAAGCTAGCTAGCTCAAGCTCAAGCCAGCTAGCTCAAGCTCAAGCTCAAGCTAGCTAGCTAGCTCAAGCTCAAGCTAGCTAGCTCAAGCTCAAGCTCAAGCGAGCTAGCTAGCTCAAGCTCAAGCTAGCTAGCTAGCTCAAGCTCAAGCTAGCTAACTCAAGCTAACTCAGCTAGCTCAAGCTAACTCAAGCTAGCTAAAGCTAACTCAAGCTAACTCAAGCTAACTCAAGCTAACTCAAGCTAGCTAAAGCTAACTCAAGCTAACTCAAGCTAACCCGAGCTAACTCAAGCTAGCTCAAGCTAACCCAAGCTAGCTAAAGCTAACTCAAGCTAACTCAAGCTAATTCAAGCTAACTCAAGCTAACTCAAGCTAACTCAAGCTAACTCAAGCTAGTTCAAGCTAACTCAAGCTAGCTAAAGCTAACTCAAGCTAACTCAAGCTAACTCAAGCTAGCTCAAGCTAACTCAAGCTAGTTCAAGCTAACTCAAGCTAGCTAAAGCTAACTCAAGCTAACTCAAGCTAACTCAAGCTAGCTCAAGCTAACTCAAGCTAACTCAAGCTAACTCAAGCTAACCCGAGCTAACTCAAGCTAACTCAAGGTAGCTAAAGCTAGTTCAAGCTAGCTCAAGCTAGCTAAAGCTAAGACAAGCTAACTCAAGCTAACTCAAGCTAACTCAAGCTAACTCAAGCTAGTTCAAGCTAACTCAAGCTAGCTAAAGCTAACTCAAGCTAACTCAAGCTAACTCAAGCTAGCTCAAGCTAACTCAAGCTAGTTCAAGCTAACTCAAGCTAGCTAAAGCTAACTCAAGCTAACTCAAGCTAACTCAAGCTAGCTCAAGCTAACTCAAGCTAGTTCAAGCTAACTCAAGCTAGCTAAAGCTAACTCAAGCTAACTCAAGCTAACTCAAGCTAACTCAAGCTAGCTAAAGCTAACTCAAGCTAACTCAAGCTAACCCGAGCTAACTCAAGCTAGCTCAAGCTAACCCAAGCTAGCTAAAGCTAACTCAAGCTAACTCAAGCTAATTCAAGCTAACTCAAGCTAACTCAAGCTAACTCAAGCTAACTCAAGCTAGCTAAAGCTAACTCAAGCTAACTCAAGCTAACTCAAGCTAACCCGAGCTAACTCAAGCTAACTCAAGGTAGCTAAAGCTAGTTCAAGCTAACTCAAGCTAGCTAAAGCTAAGACAAGCTAACTCAAGCTAACTCAAGCTAACTCAAGCTAACTCAAGCTAACTCAAGCTAGTTCAAGCTAACTCAAGCTAACTCAAGCTAACTCAAGCTAGCTAAAGCTAACTCAAGCTAACTCAAGCTAACTCAAGCTAACCCGAGCTAACTCAAGCTAACTCAAGGTAGCTAAAGCTAGTTCAAGCTAGCTCAAGCTAGCTAAAGCTAAGACAAGCTAACTCAAGCTAACTCAAGCTAACTCAAGCTAGTTCAAGCTAACTCAAGCTAGCTAAAGCTAACTCAAGCTAACTCAAGCTAACTCAAGCTAGCTCAAGCTAACTCAAGCTAGTTCAAGCTAACTCAAGCTAGCTAAAGCTAACTCAAGCTAACTCAAGCTAACTCAAGCTAACTCAAGCTAGCTAAAGCTAACTCAAGCTAACTCAAGCTAACCCGAGCTAACTCAAGCTAGCTCAAGCTAACCCAAGCTAGCTAAAGCTAACTCAAGCTAACTCAAGCTAATTCAAGCTAACTCAAGCTAACTCAAGCTAACTCAAGCTAACTCAAGCTAGCTAAAGCTAACTCAAGCTAACTCAAGCTAACTCAAGCTAACCCGAGCTAACTCAAGCTAACTCAAGGTAGCTAAAGCTAGTTCAAGCTAACTCAAGCTAGCTAAAGCTAAGACAAGCTAACTCAAGCTAACTCAAGCTAACTCAAGCTAACTCAAGCTAACTCAAGCTAGTTCAAGCTAACTCAAGCTAACTCAAGCTAACTCAAGCTAGCTAAAGCTAACTCAAGCTAACTCAAGCTAACTCAAGCTAACCCGAGCTAACTCAAGCTAACTCAAGGTAGCTAAAGCTAGTTCAAGCTAGCTCAAGCTAGCTAAAGCTAAGACAAGCTAACTCAAGCTAACTCAAGCTAACTCAAGCTAGTTCAAGCTAACTCAAGCTAGCTAAAGCTAACTCAAGCTAACTCAAGCTAACTCAAGCTAGCTCAAGCTAACTCAAGCTAGTTCAAGCTAACTCAAGCTAGCTAAAGCTAACTCAAGCTAACTCAAGCTAACTCAAGCTAACTCAAGCTAGCTAAAGCTAACTCAAGCTAACTCAAGCTAACCCGAGCTAACTCAAGCTAGCTCAAGCTAACCCAAGCTAGCTAAAGCTAACTCAAGCTAACTCAAGCTAATTCAAGCTAACTCAAGCTAACTCAAGCTAACTCAAGCTAACTCAAGCTAGCTAAAGCTAACTCAAGCTAACTCAAGCTAACTCAAGCTAACCCGAGCTAACTCAAGCTAACTCAAGGTAGCTAAAGCTAGTTCAAGCTAACTCAAGCTAGCTAAAGCTAAGACAAGCTAACTCAAGCTAACTCAAGCTAACTCAAGCTAACTCAAGCTAACTCAAGCTAGTTCAAGCTAACTCAAGCTAACTCAAGCTAACTCAAGCTAGCTAAAGCTAACTCAAGCTAACTCAAGCTAACTCAAGCTAACCCGAGCTAACTCAAGCTAACTCAAGGTAGCTAAAGCTAGTTCAAGCTAGCTCAAGCTAGCTAAAGCTAAGACAAGCTAACTCAAGCTAACTCAAGCTAACTCAAGCTAGTTCAAGCTAACTCAAGCTAGCTAAAGCTAACTCAAGCTAACTCAAGCTAACTCAAGCTAGCTCAAGCTAACTCAAGCTAGTTCAAGCTAACTCAAGCTAGCTAAAGCTAACTCAAGCTAACTCAAGCTAACTCAAGCTAACTCAAGCTAGCTAAAGCTAACTCAAGCTAACTCAAGCTAACCCGAGCTAACTCAAGCTAGCTCAAGCTAACCCAAGCTAGCTAAAGCTAACTCAAGCTAACTCAAGCTAATTCAAGCTAACTCAAGCTAACTCAAGCTAACTCAAGCTAACTCAAGCTAGCTAAAGCTAACTCAAGCTAACTCAAGCTAACTCAAGCTAACCCGAGCTAACTCAAGCTAACTCAAGGTAGCTAAAGCTAGTTCAAGCTAACTCAAGCTAGCTAAAGCTAAGACAAGCTAACTCAAGCTAACTCAAGCTAACTCAAGCTAACTCAAGCTAACTCAAGCTAACTCAAGCTAGTTCAAGCTAACTCAAGCTAACTCAAGCTAACTCAAGCTAGCTAAAGCTAACTCAAGCTAACTCAAGCTAACTCAAGCTAACCCGAGCTAACTCAAGCTAACTCAAGGTAGCTAAAGCTAGTTCAAGCTAACTCAAGCTAGCTAAAGCTAAGACAAGCTAACTCAAGCTAACTCAAGCTAACTCAAGCTAACTCAAGCTAACTAAAGCTAGTTCAAGCTAACTCAAGCTAGCTAAAGCTAACTCAAGCTAACTCAAGCTAACTCAAGCTAGCTCAAGCTAACTCAAGCTAGTTCAAGCTAACTCAAGCTAGCTAAAGCTAACTCAAGCTAACTCAAGCTAACTCAAGCTAACTCAAGCTAGCTAAAGCTAACTCAAGCTAACTCAAGCTAACCCGAGCTAACTCAAGCTAGCTCAAGCTAACCCAAGCTAGCTAAAGCTAACTCAAGCTAACTCAAGCTAATTCAAGCTAACTCAAGCTAACTCAAGCTAACTCAAGCTAGCTAAAGCTAACTCAAGCTAACTCAAGCTAACTCAAGCTAACCCGAGCTAACTCAAGCTAACTCAAGGTAGCTAAAGCTAGTTCAAGCTAACTCAAGCTAGCTAAAGCTAAGACAAGCTAACTCAAGCTAACTCAAGCTAACTCAAGCTAACTCAAGCTAACTCAAGCTAGTTCAAGCTAACTTAATGAAGTTAACCCAAGCTAACTTGGGTTAATGA
This sequence comes from Convolutriloba macropyga, assembly GCF_964194025.1. Lineage (NCBI taxonomy): Eukaryota > Metazoa > Xenacoelomorpha > Acoela > Convolutidae > Convolutriloba > Convolutriloba macropyga. The sequence continues at coordinate 44,076 of NW_027450136.1, read as the reverse complement.
AGTCAAACTCAAGCTAACCCGAGCTAACTCAAGCTAACTCAAGCTAATTCAAGCTAACTCAAGCTAACTCAAGCTAATTCAAGCTAGCTAACTCAAGCTAACTCAAGCTAACTCAACCTAGTTCAAGCTAACTTAATGAAGTTAACCCAAGCTAACTTGGGTTAATGAAGTCAAACTCAAGCTAACCCGAGCTAACTCAAGCTAACTCAAGCTAATTCAAGCTAACTCAAGCTAACTCAAGCTAATTCAAGCTAACTCAAGCTAATTCAAGCTAACTCAAGCTAGCTCAAGCTAACTCAAGCTAACCCAAGCTAACTTAAGCTAGCTTAAGCTAATTAAAGCTAATTAAAGCTAACTCAAGCTAACCCAAGCTAACTTAAGCTAGCTCTAGCTGGCTGCCACTGTTAGGCCATTTGGGAGCGCTTTTCTCGCACTCTGATTGGCTGCCACTGTTAGGCCATTTGGGAGCGCTTTTCTCGCACTCTGATTGGCTGCCACTGTTAGGCCATTTGGGAGCGCTTTTCTCGCACTCTGATTGGCTGCCACTGTTAGGCCATTTGGGAGCGCTTTTCTCGCACTCTGATTGGCTGCCACTGTTAGGCCATTTGGGAGCGCTTTTCTCGCACTCTGATTGGCTGCCACTGTTAGGCCATTTGGGAGCGCTTTTCTCGCACTCTGATTGGCTGCCACTGTTAGGCCATTTGGGAGCGCTTTTCTCGCACTCTGATTGGCTGCCACTGTTAGGCCATTTGGGAGCGCTTTTCTCGCACTCTGATTGGCTGCCACTGTTAGGCCATTTGGGAGCGCTTTTCTCGCACTCTGATTGGCTGCCACTGTTAGGCCATTTGGGAGCGCTTTTCTCGCACTCTGATTGGCTGCCACTGTTAGGCCATTTGGGAGCGCTTTTCTCGCACTCTGATTGGCTGCCACTGTTAGGCCATTTGGGAGCGCTTTTCTCGCACTCTGATTGGCTGCCACTGTTAGGCCATTTGGGAGCGCTTTTCTCGCACTCTGATTGGCTGCCACTGTTAGGCCATTTGGGAGCGCTTTTCTCGCACTCTGATTGGCTGCCACTGTTAGGCCATTTGGGAGCGCTTTTCTCGCACTCTGATTGGCTGCCACTGTTAGGCCATTTGGGAGCGCTTTTCTCGCACTCTGATTGGCTGCCACTGTTAGGCCATTTGGGAGCGCTTTTCTCGCACTCTGATTGGCTGCCACTGTTAGGCCATTTGGGAGCGCTTTTCTCGCACTCTGATTGGCTGCCACTGTTAGGCCATTTGGGAGCGCTTTTCTCGCACTCTGATTGGCTGCCACTGTTAGGCCATTTGGGAGCGCTTTTCTCGCACTCTGATTGGCTGCCACTGTTAGGCCATTTGGGAGCGCTTTTCTCGCACTCTGATTGGCTGCCACTGTTAGGCCATTTGGGAGCGCTTTTCTCGCACTCTGATTGGCTGCCACTGTTAGGCCATTTGGGAGCGCTTTTCTCGCACTCTGATTGGCTGCCACTGTTAGGCCATTTGGGAGCGCTTTTCTCGCACTCTGATTGGCTGCCAGTGTTAGGCCATTTGGGAGCGCT
>NW_027450136.1:27500-37500 GCF_964194025.1 Convolutriloba macropyga | reverse complement strand
TCAAGCTAGCTAGCTAGCTCAAGCTCAAGCTAGCTAGCTCAAGCTCAAGCTAGCTAGCTCAAGCTCAAGCTAGCTAGCTAGCTCAAGCTCAAGCTCAAGCTAGCTAGCTCAAGCTCAAGCTCAAGCTAGCTAGCTAGCTCAAGCTCAAGCTAGCTAGCTAGCTCAAGCTCAAGCTAGCTAGCTAGCTCAAGCTCAAGCTAGCTAGCTCAAGCTCAAGCTCAAGCTCAAGCTAGCTAGCTAGCTCAAGCTAGCTAGCTAGCTCAAGCTCAAGCTAGCTAGCTAGCTCAAGTTCAAGCTAGCTAGCTAGCTCAAGCTCAAGCTAGCTAGCTAGCTCAAGCTCAAGCTAGCTAGCTCAAGCTCAAGCTAGCTAGCTCAAGCTCAAGCTAGCTAGCTAGCTCAAGCTCAAGCTCAAGCTAGCTAGCTCAAGCTCAAGCTCAAGCTAGCTAGCTAGCTCAAGCTCAAGCTAGCTAGCTAACTCAAGCTCAAGCTCAAGCTAGCTAGCTAGCTCAAGTTCAAGCTAGCTAGCTAGCTCAAGCTCAAGCTAGCTAGCTCAAGCTCAAGCTAGCTAGCTCAAGCTCAAGCCAGCTAGCTCAAGCTCAAGCTCAAGCTAGCTAGCTAGCTCAAGCACAAGCTAGCTAGCTAGCTCAATCTCAAGCTAGCTAGCTCAAGCTCAAGCTAGCTAGCTCAAGCTCAAGCTAGCTAGCTAGCTCAAGCTCAAGCTCAAGCTAGCTAGCTCAAGCTCAAGCTCAAGCTAGCTAGCTAGCTCAAGCTCAAGCTAGCTAGCTAGCTCAAGCTCAAGCTCAAGCTAGCTAGCTCAAGCTCAAGCTCAAGCTAGCTAGCTAGCTCAAGCTCAAGCTGGCTAGCTAGCTCAAGCTCAAGCTAGCTAGCTAGCTCAAGCTCAAGCTAGCTAGCTCAAGCTCAAGCTCAAGCTCAAGCTAGCTAGCTAGCTCAAGCTAGCTAGCTAGCTCAAGCTCAAGCTAGCTAGCTAGCTCAAGTTCAAGCTAGCTAGCTAGCTCAAGCTCAAGCTAGCTAGCTAGCTCAAGCTCAAGCTAGCTAGCTCAAGCTCAAGCTAGCTAGCTCAAGCTCAAGCTAGCTAGCTAGCTCAAGCTCAAGCTCAAGCTAGCTAGCTCAAGCTCAAGCTAGCTAGCTAGCTCAAGCTCAAGCTAGCTAGCTAGCTCAAGCTCAAGCTAGCTAGCTAGCTCAAGTTCAAGCTAGCTAGCTAGCTCAAGCTCAAGCTAGCTAGCTCAAGCTCAAGCTAGCTAGCTCAAACTCAAGCTAGCTAGCTAGCTCAAGTTCAAGCTAGCTAGCTAGCTCAAGCTCAAGCTAGCTAGCTAGCTCAAGCTCAAGCTAGCTAGCTCAAGCTCAAGCTAGCTAGCTCAAGCTCCAGCTAGCTAGCTAGCTCAAGCTCAAGCTCAAGCTAGCTAGCTCAAGCTCAAGCTCAAGCTAGCTAGCTAGCTCAAGCTCAAGCTAGCTAGCTAGCTCAAGCTCAAGCTAGCTAGCTAGCTCAAGTTCAAGCTAGCTAGCTAGCTCAAGCTCAAGCTAGCTAGCTCAAGCTCAAGCTAGCTAGCTCAAGCTCAAGCCAGCTAGCTCAAGCTCAAGCTCAAGCTAGCTAGCTAGCTCAAGCACAAGCTTGCTAGCTAGCTCAAGCTCAAGCTAGCTAGCTCAAGCTCAAGCTAGCTAGCTCAAGCTCAAGCTAGCTAGCTCAAGCTCAAGCTCAAGCTAGCTAGCTAGCTCAAGCACAAGCTTGCTAGCTAGCTCAAGCTCAAGCTAGCTAGCTCAAGCTCAAGCTAGCTAGCTCAAGCTCAAGCTGGCTAGCTAGCTCAAGCTCAAGCTAGCTAGCTAGCTCAAGCTCAAGCTAGCTAGCTCAAGCTCAAGCTCAAGCTCAAGCTAGCTAGCTAGCTCAAGCTAGCTAGCTAGCTCAAGCTCAAGCTAGCTAGCTAGCTCAAGTTCAAGCTAGCTAGCTAGCTCAAGCTCAAGCTAGCTAGCTAGCTCAAGCTCAAGCTAGCTAGCTCAAGCTCAAGCTAGCTAGCTCAAGCTCAAGCTAGCTAGCTAGCTCAAGCTCAAGCTCAAGCTAGCTAGCTCAAGCTCAAGCTAGCTAGCTAGCTCAAGCTCAAGCTAGCTAGCTAGCTCAAGCTCAAGCTAGCTAGCTAGCTCAAGTTCAAGCTAGCTAGCTAGCTCAAGCTCAAGCTAGCTAGCTCAAGCTCAAGCTAGCTAGCTCAAACTCAAGCTAGCTAGCTAGCTCAAGTTCAAGCTAGCTAGCTAGCTCAAGCTCAAGCTAGCTAGCTAGCTCAAGCTCAAGCTAGCTAGCTCAAGCTCAAGCTAGCTAGCTCAAGCTCCAGCTAGCTAGCTAGCTCAAGCTCAAGCTCAAGCTAGCTAGCTCAAGCTCAAGCTCAAGCTAGCTAGCTAGCTCAAGCTCAAGCTAGCTAGCTAGCTCAAGCTCAAGCTAGCTAGCTAGCTCAAGTTCAAGCTAGCTAGCTAGCTCAAGCTCAAGCTAGCTAGCTCAAGCTCAAGCTAGCTAGCTCAAGCTCAAGCCAGCTAGCTCAAGCTCAAGCTCAAGCTAGCTAGCTAGCTCAAGCACAAGCTTGCTAGCTAGCTCAAGCTCAAGCTAGCTAGCTCAAGCTCAAGCTAGCTAGCTCAAGCTCAAGCTAGCTAGCTCAAGCTCAAGCTCAAGCTAGCTAGCTAGCTCAAGCACAAGCTTGCTAGCTAGCTCAAGCTCAAGCTAGCTAGCTCAAGCTCAAGCTAGCTAGCTCAAGCTCAAGCTAGCTAGCTAGCTCAAGCTCAAGCTCAAGCTAGCTAGCTCAAGCTCAAGCTCAAGCTAGCTAGCTAGCTCAAGCTCAAGCTAGCTAGCTAGCTCAAGCTCAAGCTAGCTAGCTAGCTCAAGCTCAAGCTAGCTAGCTCAAGCTCAAGCTCAAGCTAGCTAGCTAGCTCAAGCTAGCTAGCTAGCTCAAGCTCAAGCTAGCTAGCTAGCTCAAGTTCAAGCTAGCTAGCTAGCTCAAGCTCAAGCTAGCTAGCTAGCTCAAGCTCAAGCTAGCTAGCTCAAGCTCAAGCTAGCTAGCTCAAGCTCAAGCTAGCTAGCTAGCTCAAGCTCAAGCTCAAGCTAGCTAGCTCAAGCTCAAGCTCAAGCTAGCTAGCTAGCTCAAGCTCAAGCTAGCTAGCTAGCTCAAGCTCAAGCTAGCTAGCTAGCTCAAGTTCAAGCTAGCTAGCTAGCTCAAGCTCAAGCTAGCTAGCTCAAGCTCAAGCTAGCTAGCTCAAGCTCAAGCCAGCTAGCTCAAGCTCAAGCTCAAGCTAGCTAGCTAGCTCAAGCACAAGCTAGCTAGCTAGCTCAAGCTCAAGCTAGCTAGCTCAAGCTCAAGCTAGCTAGCTCAAGCTCAAGCTAGCTAGCTAGCTCAAGCTCAAGCTCAAGCTAGCTAGCTCAAGCTCAAGCTCAAGCTAGCTAGCTAGCTCAAGCTCAAGCTAGCTAGCTAGCTCAAGCTCAAGCTCAAGCTAGCTAGCTCAAGCTCAAGCTCAAGCTAGCTAGCTAGCTCAAGCTCAAGCTAGCTAGCTAGCTCAAGCTCAAGCTAGCTAGCTAGCTCAAGCTCAAGCTAGCTAGCTCAAGCTCAAGCTCAAGCTCAAGCTAGCTAGCTAGCTCAAGCTAGCTAGCTAGCTCAAGCTCAAGCTAGCTAGCTAGCTCAAGTTCAAGCTAGCTAGCTAGCTCAAGCTCAAGCTAGCTAGCTAGCTCAAGCTCAAGCTAGCTAGCTCAAGCTCAAGCTAGCTAGCTCAAGCTCAAGCTAGCTAGCTAGCTCAAGCTCAAGCTCAAGCTAGCTAGCTCAAGCTCAAGCTCAAGCTAGCTAGCTAGCTCAAGCTCAAGCTAGCTAGCTAGCTCAAGCTCAAGCTAGCTAGCTAGCTCAAGTTCAAGCTAGCTAGCTAGCTCAAGCTCAAGCTAGCTAGCTCAAGTTCAAGCTAGCTAGCTCAAACTCAAGCTAGCTAGCTAGCTCAAGTTCAAGCTAGCTAGCTAGCTCAAGCTCAAGCTAGCTAGCTAGCTCAAGCTCAAGCTAGCTAGCTCAAGCTCAAGCTAGCTAGCTCAAGCTCAAGCTAGCTAGCTAGCTCAAGCTCAAGCTCAAGCTAGCTAGCTCAAGCTCAAGCTCAAGCTAGCTAGCTAGCTCAAGCTCAAGCTAGCTAGCTAGCTCAAGCTCAAGCTAGCTAGCTAGCTCAAGTTCAAGCTAGCTAGCTAGCTCAAGCTCAAGCTAGCTAGCTCAAGCTCAAGCTAGCTAGCTCAAGCTCAAGCCAGCTAGCTCAAGCTCAAGCTCAAGCTAGCTAGCTAGCTCAAGCACAAGCTTGCTAGCTAGCTCAAGCTCAAGCTAGCTAGCTCAAGCTCAAGCTAGCTAGCTCAAGCTCAAGCTAGCTAGCTCAAGCTCAAGCTCAAGCTAGCTAGCTAGCTCAAGCACAAGCTTGCTAGCTAGCTCAAGCTCAAGCTAGCTAGCTCAAGCTCAAGCTAGCTAGCTCAAGCTCAAGCTAGCTAGCTAGCTCAAGCTCAAGCTCAAGCTAGCTAGCTCAAGCTCAAGCTCAAGCTAGCTAGCTAGCTCAAGCTCAAGCTAGCTAGCTAGCTCAAGCTCAAGCTAGCTAGCTAGCTCAAGCTCAAGCTAGCTAGCTCAAGCTCAAGCTCAAGCTAGCTAGCTAGCTCAAGCTAGCTAGCTAGCTCAAGCTCAAGCTAGCTAGCTAGCTCAAGTTCAAGCTAGCTAGCTAGCTCAAGCTCAAGCTAGCTAGCTAGCTCAAGCTCAAGCTATCTAGCTCAAGCTCAAGCTAGCTAGCTCAAGCTCAAGCTAGCTAGCTAGCTCAAGCTCAAGCTCAAGCTAGCTAGCTCAAGCTCAAGCTCAAGCTAGCTAGCTAGCTCAAGCTCAAGCTAGCTAGCTAGCTCAAGCTCAAGCTAGCTAGCTAGCTCAAGTTCAAGCTAGCTAGCTAGCTCAAGCTCAAGCTAGCTAGCTCAAGCTCAAGCTAGCTAGCTCAAGCTCAAGCCAGCTAGCTCAAGCTCAAGCTCAAGCTAGCTAGCTAGCTCAAGCTCAAGCTCAAGCTCAAGCTAGCTAGCTAGCTCAAGTTCAAGCTAGCTAGCTAGCTCAAGCTCAAGCTAGCTAGCTCAAGCTCAAGCTAGCTAGCTCAAGCTCAAGCCAGCTAGCTCAAGCTCAAGCTCAAGCTAGCTAGCTAGCTCAAGCTCAAGCTAGCTAGCTCAAGCTCAAGCTAGCTAGCTAGCTAGCTCAAGCTCAAGCTCAAGCTAGCTAGCTCAAGCTCAAGCTCAAGCTAGCTAGCTCAAGCTCAAGCTCAAGCTAGCTAGCTCAAGCTCAAGCTCAAGCTAGCTAGCTCAAGCCCAAGCTCAAGCTAGCTAGCTAGCTCAAGCTCAAGCTAGCTAGCTCAAGCTCAAGCTCAAGCTCAAGCTAGCTAGCTAGCTAGCTCAAGCTCAAGCTCAAGCTAGCTAGCTAGCTCAAGCTCAAGCTAGCTAGCTCAAGCTCAAGCTAGCTAGCTAGCTCAAGTTCAAGCTAGCTAGCTAGCTCAAGCTCAAGCTAGCTAGCTAGCTCAAGCTCAAGCTAGCTAGCTCAAGCTCAAGCTAGCTAGCTCAAGCTCAAGCTAGCTAGCTAGCTCAAGCTCAAGCTCAAGCTAGCTAGCTCAAGCTCAAGCTCAAGCTAGCTAGCTAGCTCAAGCTCAAGCTAGCTAGCTAGCTCAAGCTCAAGCTAGCTAGCTAGCTCAAGTTCAAGCTAGCTAGCTAGCTCAAGCTCAAGCTAGCTAGCTCAAGCTCAAGCTAGCTAGCTCAAACTCAAGCTAGCTAGCTAGCTCAAGTTCAAGCTAGCTAGCTAGCTCAAGCTCAAGCTAGCTAGCTAGCTCAAGCTCAAGCTAGCTAGCTCAAGCTCAAGCTAGCTAGCTCAAGCTCAAGCTAGCTAGCTAGCTCAAGCTCAAGCTCAAGCTAGCTAGCTCAAGCTCAAGCTCAAGCTAGCTAGCTAGCTCAAGCTCAAGCTAGCTAGCTAGCTCAAGCTCAAGCTAGCTAGCTAGCTCAAGTTCAAGCTAGCTAGCTAGGTCAAGCTCAAGCTAGCTAGCTCAAGCTCAAGCTAGCTAGCTCAAGCTCAAGCCAGCTAGCTCAAGCTCAAGCTCAAGCTAGCTAGCTAGCTCAAGCACAAGCTTGCTAGCTAGCTCAAGCTCAAGCTAGCTAGCTCAAGCTCAAGCTAGCTAGCTCAAGCTCAAGCTAGCTAGCTCAAGCTCAAGCTCAAGCTAGCTAGCTAGCTCAAGCACAAGCTTGCTAGCTAGCTCAAGCTCAAGCTAGCTAGCTCAAGCTCAAGCTAGCTAGCTCAAGCTCAAGCTAGCTAGCTAGCTCAAGCTCAAGCTCAAGCTAGCTAGCTCAAGCTCAAGCTCAAGCTAGCTAGCTAGCTCAAGCTCAAGCTAGCTAGCTAGCTCAAGCTCAAGCTAGCTAGCTAGCTCAAGCTCAAGCTAGCTAGCTCAAGCTCAAGCTCAAGCTAGCTAGCTAGCTCAAGCTAGCTAGCTAGCTCAAGCTCAAGCTAGCTAGCTAGCTCAAGTTCAAGCTAGCTAGCTAGCTCAAGCTCAAGCTAGCTAGCTAGCTCAAGCTCAAGCTAGCTAGCTCAAGCTCAAGCTAGCTAGCTCAAGCTCAAGCTAGCTAGCTAGCTCAAGCTCAAGCTCAAGCTAGCTAGCTCAAGCTCAAGCTCAAGCTAGCTAGCTAGCTCAAGCTCAAGCTAGCTAGCTAGCTCAAGCTCAAGCTAGCTAGCTAGCTCAAGTTCAAGCTAGCTAGCTAGCTCAAGCTCAAGCTAGCTAGCTCAAGCTCAAGCTAGCTAGCTCAAGCTCAAGCCAGCTAGCTCAAGCTCAAGCTCAAGCTAGCTAGCTAGCTCAAGCTCAAGCTCAAGCTAGCTAGCTAGCTCAAGTTCAAGCTAGCTAGCTAGCTCAAGCTCAAGCTAGCTAGCTCAAGCTCAAGCTAGCTAGCTCAAGCTCAAGCCAGCTAGCTCAAGCTCAATCTCAAGCTAGCTAGCTAGCTCAAGCTCAAGCTAGCTAGCTCAAGCTCAAGCTAGCTAGCTAGCTAGCTCAAGCTCAAGCTCAAGCTAGCTAGCTCAAGCTCAAGCTCAAGCTAGCTAGCTCAAGCTCAAGCTCAAGCTAGCTAGCTCAAGCTCAAGCTCAAGCTAGCTAGTTCAAGCTCAAGCTCAAGCTAGCTAGCTAGCTCAAGCTCAAGCTAGCTAGCTCAAGCTCAAGCTCAAGCTCAAGCTAGCTAGCTAGCTAGCTCAAGCTCAAGCTCAAGCTAGCTAGCTAGCTCAAGCTCAAGCTAGCTAGCTCAAGCTCAAGCCAGCTAGCTCAAGCTCAAGCTCAAGCTAGCTAGCTAGCTCAAGCTCAAGCTAGCTAGCTCAAGCTCAAGCCAGCTAGCTCAAGCTCAAGCTCAAGCTCAAGCTAGCTAGCTAGCTCAAGCTCAAGCTAGATAGCTAGCTCAAGCTAGCTAGCTAGCTCAAGCTCAAGCTCAAGCTAGCTAGCTAGCTAGCTCAAGCTCAAGCTAGCTAGCTCAAGCTCAAGCCAGCTAGCTCAAGCTCAAGCTCAAGCTAGCTAGCTAGCTCAAGCTCAAGCTAGCTAGCTCAAGCTCAAGCTCAAGCGAGCTAGCTAGCTCAAGCTCAAGCTAGCTAGCTAGCTCAAGCTCAAGCTAGCTAACTCAAGCTAACTCAGCTAGCTCAAGCTAACTCAAGCTAGCTAAAGCTAACTCAAGCTAACTCAAGCTAACTCAAGCTAACTCAAGCTAGCTAAAGCTAACTCAAGCTAACTCAAGCTAACCCGAGCTAACTCAAGCTAGCTCAAGCTAACCCAAGCTAGCTAAAGCTAACTCAAGCTAACTCAAGCTAATTCAAGCTAACTCAAGCTAACTCAAGCTAACTCAAGCTAACTCAAGCTAGTTCAAGCTAACTCAAGCTAGCTAAAGCTAACTCAAGCTAACTCAAGCTAACTCAAGCTAGCTCAAGCTAACTCAAGCTAGTTCAAGCTAACTCAAGCTAGCTAAAGCTAACTCAAGCTAACTCAAGCTAACTCAAGCTAGCTCAAGCTAACTCAAGCTAACTCAAGCTAACTCAAGCTAACCCGAGCTAACTCAAGCTAACTCAAGGTAGCTAAAGCTAGTTCAAGCTAGCTCAAGCTAGCTAAAGCTAAGACAAGCTAACTCAAGCTAACTCAAGCTAACTCAAGCTAACTCAAGCTAGTTCAAGCTAACTCAAGCTAGCTAAAGCTAACTCAAGCTAACTCAAGCTAACTCAAGCTAGCTCAAGCTAACTCAAGCTAGTTCAAGCTAACTCAAGCTAGCTAAAGCTAACTCAAGCTAACTCAAGCTAACTCAAGCTAGCTCAAGCTAACTCAAGCTAGTTCAAGCTAACTCAAGCTAGCTAAAGCTAACTCAAGCTAACTCAAGCTAACTCAAGCTAACTCAAGCTAGCTAAAGCTAACTCAAGCTAACTCAAGCTAACCCGAGCTAACTCAAGCTAGCTCAAGCTAACCCAAGCTAGCTAAAGCTAACTCAAGCTAACTCAAGCTAATTCAAGCTAACTCAAGCTAACTCAAGCTAACTCAAGCTAACTCAAGCTAGCTAAAGCTAACTCAAGCTAACTCAAGCTAACTCAAGCTAACCCGAGCTAACTCAAGCTAACTCAAGGTAGCTAAAGCTAGTTCAAGCTAACTCAAGCTAGCTAAAGCTAAGACAAGCTAACTCAAGCTAACTCAAGCTAACTCAAGCTAACTCAAGCTAACTCAAGCTAGTTCAAGCTAACTCAAGCTAACTCAAGCTAACTCAAGCTAGCTAAAGCTAACTCAAGCTAACTCAAGCTAACTCAAGCTAACCCGAGCTAACTCAAGCTAACTCAAGGTAGCTAAAGCTAGTTCAAGCTAGCTCAAGCTAGCTAAAGCTAAGACAAGCTAACTCAAGCTAACTCAAGCTAACTCAAGCTAGTTCAAGCTAACTCAAGCTAGCTAAAGCTAACTCAAGCTAACTCAAGCTAACTCAAGCTAGCTCAAGCTAACTCAAGCTAGTTCAAGCTAACTCAAGCTAGCTAAAGCTAACTCAAGCTAACTCAAGCTAACTCAAGCTAACTCAAGCTAGCTAAAGCTAACTCAAGCTAACTCAAGCTAACCCGAGCTAACTCAAGCTAGCTCAAGCTAACCCAAGCTAGCTAAAGCTAACTCAAGCTAACTCAAGCTAATTCAAGCTAACTCAAGCTAACTCAAGCTAACTCAAGCTAACTCAAGCTAGCTAAAGCTAACTCAAGCTAACTCAAGCTAACTCAAGCTAACCCGAGCTAACTCAAGCTAACTCAAGGTAGCTAAAGCTAGTTCAAGCTAACTCAAGCTAGCTAAAGCTAAGACAAGCTAACTCAAGCTAACTCAAGCTAACTCAAGCTAACTCAAGCTAACTCAAGCTAGTTCAAGCTAACTCAAGCTAACTCAAGCTAACTCAAGCTAGCTAAAGCTAACTCAAGCTAACTCAAGCTAACTCAAGCTAACCCGAGCTAACTCAAGCTAACTCAAGGTAGCTAAAGCTAGTTCAAGCTAGCTCAAGCTAGCTAAAGCTAAGACAAGCTAACTCAAGCTAACTCAAGCTAACTCAAGCTAGTTCAAGCTAACTCAAGCTAGCTAAAGCTAACTCAAGCTAACTCAAGCTAACTCAAGCTAGCTCAAGCTAACTCAAGCTAGTTCAAGCTAACTCAAGCTAGCTAAAGCTAACTCAAGCTAACTCAAGCTAACTCAAGCTAACTCAAGCTAGCTAAAGCTAACTCAAGCTAACTCAAGCTAACCCGAGCTAACTCAAGCTAGCTCAAGCTAACCCAAGCTAGCTAAAGCTAACTCAAGCTAACTCAAGCTAATTCAAGCTAACTCAAGCTAACTCAAGCTAACTCAAGCTAACTCAAGCTAGCTAAAGCTAACTCAAGCTAACTCAAGCTAACTCAAGCTAACCCGAGCTAACTCAAGCTAACTCAAGGTAGCTAAAGCTAGTTCAAGCTAACTCAAGCTAGCT
>NW_027450136.1:0-22500 GCF_964194025.1 Convolutriloba macropyga | reverse complement strand
TTGGCATTAGCCTGTCTTTTAGAATCGACTAACTCATGTGCAAACGCTGTTCACATGAAAGCCTTTCCCGCTTCAGTCCTCAAAGTTCTCATTTGAGTACTTGCTACTTCCACCAAGATCTGCTCCATTGATCGCTTCGCGCATACACTTGCGTGCATACTTTAGCGCAATCAATGTGTCCTCCTACACATGAATATCATTTTTGAGCTGGTGAGGCTCTTTTTCTCTAATCTAACTTGCGTTAGATATTGATATTCATGGTTGGGTATAGGCCACGAGCTCTAGTGCCATCCATTTTCAGGGCTGATTGATTCGGCAGGTGAGTTGTTACACACTCCTTAGCGGATTTCAACTTCCATGACCACCGTCCTGCTGTCAGTATCAATCAACACCTTTTGTGGTGACTCATGAGCAAGTAGTTAGGCGCCTTAACCCAACTTTTGGTTCATCCCACATCGCCGGTTCTGCTTACCAAAAGCGGCCCACAAAAAGCTTGCATTCATAGTCCAAGTGCAATTAAGTCACAAGGACATCTCACCGATTTATAGTTTGAGAATAGGTGAAGGAAAAATTTCCCCCCATTCCTCTAATCATTCGCTTTAACCGATGAAATTGCTTTGCGAAGATTTTTCAATCTTGCTCAAGCTTTTGCTATCCTGAGGGAAACTTCGGAGGAAACCAGCTACTAGATGGTTCGATTAGTCTTTCGCCCCTATGCTCAGGTCAGACGATCGATTTGCACGTCAGAACCGCTTCGGGCTTCCACCATGGTTTCCCGTGGCTTCGCCCTGCCCAAGCATAGATCACCATCTTTCGGGTCGTGTGCTACTTGCTCTGGATCAGTCATGCAATAAGAGCAAAACCGTCCGTGGTTGCGGGACACCGAATCGGCGCCCTCACCACACAAAGTAGTGCAATTCATAAAAATTACACTGTTCACTTTCATTTCGCGTGTGCGCTTTCAATGAGCGACAACACTTGCAAGCAACTCACACTCCTTGGTCCGTGTTTCAAGACGGGCTGTAGAGAGCATTGAATAGGAAGTTGAGGTCAGACAGGCAATCAAGATCAATTTATCTCATTTTGTTTAGAATCAACAAGAAGAATTCCGAGGAAAACTTCTGCTCGATTCATTAACAAGATTTGCCAAAAGACGACAACTACACTACTCGGTAGCCGAGAATATAATATCAAGGCATTGAGTATGGTAACGCTCACTCCAGTTCCCCTTCAACAGTTTCACGTACTTTTCACTCTCTCTTCAGAGTGCTTTTCAACTTTCCCTCACGGTACTTGTTTACTATCGGTCTCGCTTTATAATTAGCTTTTGGAGAGACATATCTCCAGCTTCGAGTTGCACTTTCAAACAACTCTACTCATAGGAATGAGCCATTATGACTGGTATCGAAAATGACCTTTACAGGATTTTCACCTTCTTTGATGCTACTTTCCAGTAGACATCAGGACAAATTCACCAGTCTAGCATCAAACCATACCGGACACCGAGAAATGTTGCCATTTCTCTTCCCGATGAGCTTTTCCCTGTTCATTCGCCATTACTAAGGGATTCTCAGTTGATTTCTTTTCCTCCCCTTACTGATATGCTTAAGTTAAGGGGGTTCTCTCGCCCAATTCAGGTTATGTAGTTGATTGTCTCTTAATTGGTTCACTGACCAATATGAGACAGAAACCGATTCAGCAGTTTTGTTCGCTACTACTATCAAACACAGGTCGAAGTTTCCATTCAGTCATTAATTCCAACTTTCAAATGTTGTTGTTTCAGCTTTCGCTTACTAGAAGCAACATAATACTCGCTGCAATACAGACCTCGGGAAACCCTCACCGTGAATAAGGTTCACTCACATATTTCACTACATTTTGCGTGGGATTGGAGATGAGGCTACTCGTTCTTGCTCAGTACTAGGCTGAAAATTAACGAAACTTCGTTACAAACGTTCACATGTTGATGTTTCCGCTTTCGCGTACTCGAAACAACATAATACTAGTCTTTGTAATTTAGTTTCATAATTTCAACTGTTCTCATGCAGAATTTTTGCTCATTCTTATCCCAAATTTTGACCTGGCTACTAGTTACACTCCTTGTACTTATTGCAAAATGACCACAAATTTCAACAGCTTTCACATGTTGCTGTTTCGGCTTTCGCTTACTACAGTCAACATAATACTCGTTGCAAAATAAGTGCTCGGCATCTGCAATTTTCCAAAGACGAAGTTTCGCCAGTTCAATTTTCGCTCGCCAATTATGGCTACTAATTCACACGGTACTGAGCTCAACAACATTAAATTTGTTCAGCAAGACTTTCACATGTTGATGTTTTGGCTTTCGCCTACTAGAAGCAACATAATACTCGTCTTGTTAGCTCATTCAATGAGAATAGCTTTTCCCGTTGAGAATTTTTGCCTTCAATTGGCGTTGTAGTGAGTTTGGCTACTCAGATCACCAAATACTTGTGACAATTCGAACCAGAAATGTTTTCAATTTTCACATGCTGATGTTTCGGATTCAACCTACTAGAAGCAGCATAATACTTGTATTCAACAATTTCTGTATCAAATCCCAGTTTTCTCTGGTGCATCTTTGCCAAACTATTCCAAACTGCCTGAGTCTGAATACCAATTACAGGTACTAGTAAATGCACGTTACTAAGGACTATATAGTTCTAGGTTACTGTACACAACGACGTTCACATGTTGATGTTTCAGCTGCCGCTTACTAGAAACAACATAATACTTATCGTGCATACCTTTCCATAACTTGTCCTTTTCAGATGCATTAGTTTCCCTTTGTCTTGGCTTCTACAGTCAGACTGGCTACTAGTAACAGCACAGTACTAATCACATATCGTTCTACAGTTTGCAGACAACTTTCACATGTTGATGTTTCAGCTTTCGCCTACTAGAAACAACATAATACTCGCTGTATACATTTGTAGTTCTCTATGTAACTTTCATGTGAAGAAGTTTCGCCAGTCTTTTTGACTGTCTCAAATCTGAGTCATGCTTAGGCTACTAGTTGCTTCATAGTACTTATCGCCTCGAGATCATTGAACAAAACTTGATTTTCACATGTTGCTGTTTCAGCTTCCGCTTACTAGAAACAACATAATACTAGTCTCATTAAGTTCCGTCTCTTTGCAATTTTCTTATGAAGAAAATTCGCCATCACAATGACTCCAGCAGTTCTTGATCAAGGAATGCAATCATTGATCAGAATGCTATTATTTGAATCGGTTCTGCTTTAAGTGTTCCAATTTTATTGGAAGCACCAACAATAGAACATCAATGTGTTCAATCGAGAGTTATATAACCCTGAATCGGACGCAGTCAACAGCCGAAGCCGAGACCGCCTTTTGCGTTAGAGAGGTCGGTAAACAAATCTTGCGATTCATACCGAATTAACACATATAGCTGTGCTCCTCTTCGTAAAGCGAGCCAAGTGATCCCCTGTTGAAGGATGTATTTGGACCAATCTAGTAGCATTTGGTTTCCAACAAGCTCTCCCAAGTTAGCTTACTTATTGGGCTTTTCAACCAATTCGGTTGGCTACAAGCATCATCAAAGTACTAGCCACAGTTTGATCGCAAAATTCTACGACTTTCACATGTTGATGTTTCGGCTTGCGCTTAGCCTACTATAAGCAACATAATACTAGTCATATCATAGAGCGTGATCAGCTTGTGACGTTCTCATGATGAAGTTTCACCAACAGTGTCTCACTTCGAGCTTAAATCCAGCTACTAGTAACTACACAGTACTGACTGCAACGATAACTTTTATCTATACCTTTCACATGCTGCGCTTTCGGCCAGGGCCTACTAACGTCAACATAATACTCGATATAAACTTTTGTTCATGATGCAGCTTCCCCATGCAGAAGTTTCGCCTTCAAATGCTCTCTTGGCCATATGACGTAAGAAAAGGTTACTAGTAACATCACAGTACTAGCCACAGTTTGATTGCAAAATTCTACGACTTTCACATGTTGATGTTTCGGCTTGCGCTTAGCCTACTAGAAGCAACATAATACTAGTCATATCATAGAGCGTGATCAGCTTGTGACGTTCTCATGATGAAGTTTCACCAACAGTGTCTCATTTCGAGCTTAAATCCAGCTACTAGTAACTACACAGTACTGACTGCAACGCTAACTTTTATCTATACCTTTCACATGCTGCGCTTTCGGCCAGGGCCTACTAACGTCAACATAATACTCGATATAAACTTTTGTTCATGATGCAGCTTCCCCATGCAGAAGTTTCGCCTTCAAATGCTCTCTTGGCCATATGACGTAACACAAGGTTACTAGTAACATCACAGTACTAGCCACAATTTGATCGCAAAATTCTACGACTTTCACATGTTGATGTTTCGGCTTGCGCTTAGCCTACTAGAAGCAACATAATACTAGTCATATCATGGAGCGTGATCAGCTTGTGACGTTCTCATGATGAAGTTTCACCAACAGTGTCTCATTTCGAGCTTAAATCCAGCTACTAGTAACTACACAGTACTGACTGCAACGATAACTTTTATCTATACCTTTCACATGCTGCGCTTTCGGCCAGGGCCTACTAATGTCAACATAATACTCGATATAAACTTTTGTTCATGATGCAGCTTCCCCATGCAGAAGTTTCGCCTTCAAATGCTCTCTTGGCCATATGACGTAACACAAGGTTACTAGTAACATCACAGTACTAGCCACAATTTGATCGCAAAATTCTACGACTTTCACATGTTGATGTTTCGGCTTGCGCTTAGCCTACTAGAAGCAACATAATACTAGTCATATCATAGAGCTTGATCAGCTTGTGACATTCTCATGATGAAGTTTCACCAACAGTGTCTCATTTTGAGCTTAAATCCAGCTACTAGTAACTACACAGTACTGACTGCAACAATAACTTTTATCTATACCTTTCACATGCTGCGTTTTCGGCCAAGGCCTACTAACGTCAACATAATACTCGATATAAAATTTTGATCATGATGCAGCTTTCCCATGCAGAAGTTTCGCCTTCAAATGCTCTCTTGGCCATATGACGGAACACCAGGTTACTAGTAACATCACAGTACTAGCCACAGTTTGATTGCAAAATTCTACGACTTTCACATGTTGATGTTTCGGCTTGCGCTTAGCCTACTAGAAGCAACATAATACTAGTCATATCATAGAGCGTGATCAGCTTGTGACGTTCTCATGATGAAGTTTCACCAATAGTGTTTCATTCGAATTGGTTCTGCTTTAAGCTCTCCAATTGTTTTGGATGAACCAGTTTTGCCCTTCGAAGCCACTTTTGTGAGCTTTTGTGGGTCTTTACCAAGAGGATATACCTCAAGGCCTCTTTCAATTCCTTTAAGTTCTTTCAACTCCTTTACAGTTTCTAGGTTCACATAGCTGCAAACCTTATTTCTAGTTTTAAGTCTGGCCAACTTGGGGAGAGTTGGTGCAGACCGTGACCAATTCTAGTAGGATGCCACAACAAGAATGTGATCAACTTAGCTTGTCGATGAACCTGCCCCACATTCAAACAACTCTATCGCCTTTTCCTCGTATAGTTATATGCGAGGGCCTCTCATAGAGAGCGCTGTTAGCAACCTTTTCCACATAGACGATAAAGTTGTGAGTGTTTTGCACATGGCTGTTGTCATCACCACGTGACGAGTCAACTCAGCTTGACTCTCTACACTCCGACAAGCTTTGCACATACGCCTTTAGTTCAGTATGTGTCTTTAATCTGACTCCGGTGCCTCAAGCCGGAA
The DNA here is from genome assembly GCF_964194025.1 of Convolutriloba macropyga. Classification (NCBI taxonomy): domain Eukaryota; kingdom Metazoa; phylum Xenacoelomorpha; order Acoela; family Convolutidae; genus Convolutriloba; species Convolutriloba macropyga. The sequence continues at coordinate 16,716 of NW_027450136.1, read as the reverse complement.
AAATTGTCAGATTATGATCATTATCGGTTAGTCATCCCGATGCAAGATCGTATCGTACTGTCTTTGTCTACCTCCAGATTCCGAAGAACAGGAGGAGACTCTCCCAGACCTACATATCTGGGAGAATGTTCAGAGGGCGAGAAGCTGTGGATTACTCTCCCCTAAGAACTGACTAAACTTTACCCTCGTCCAAGGTAAGTTTATTTTAGCTAGCCTTCTATGTAAAGGATCTGAGGCTAAGCTGTGTTTTTTCGAGCCTTTGGCTCGGAGCAAGTTCAGTGGGCGCCCCGAGTAGCTCAACTCTTTCCCACTGAACAGCGCAACGCTCTGTCACTCGCTGGGATTTTTGCGTGTCGGTTCTAACCACGCGACTTGTGGACCTTTTTAGGCCTTTCTCATTCACAAGTCTATAGCTGGGCTTCTATAACCCAGCTTCTGAGATCTAGATAGCTGCAGTTCTGCTAGGCTGCTTTTGCTAACTAGTCTCCCTTTAAGCAGTCCCTTGCCATGACTGCTGAACTATGTATCCACACAAGTAGTTTTTGAGCTCGATACATAATTCGAGATTGGTTGCCAAGCAATCTCTAGCGACAGAGCGTCATGCGCACTACAGACATGGCCTCTACCAGCAGCCATGCCCGAAGGAATCAATCACTGATCCTTCCGCAGGTTCCCCTACGGAAACCTTGTTACGACTTTTACTTCCTCTAGACAATTAAGCTCGATCCGCTTCATCCCGTTGCCGGAGACCGAAGTCCCAACAGTAGGAATTTGCAATTCTTGCTTAACTATCCAATCAGTAGTAGCGACGGGCGGTGTGTACAAAGGGCAGGGACGTAATCCCTATGAGTTGTTGACTCATAAGTACCAGGAATTCCTGGTTCACGTCTGCAAGTTACAACAGACGATCCCCTTGAAGCGCTGTACTTTTCTCTGATTGCCCAGTCCATTTCGGACCAAGGGCTGAGTACTCAATCTAAAAGTACACAGTGTAGCGCGCGTGCAGTCCAGAACATCTAAGGGCATCACAGACCTGTTATAGCCTCACTTCATCTGCGGTATTTAATTCCGCATAGTTCCTCTAAGAAGTGTTTGAATTCACATATAGTGAATTTCATTATTTAGATGGAGAAGATCTCGTTCGTTATCGGAATTAACCAGACAGATCACTCCACTAACTAAGAACGGCCATGCACCACCGCCCATATAATCATGAAAGATATTCAATCTGTCAATCCTTAAGATGTCTGGACCGGGTGAGTTTTCCCGTGTTGAGTCAAATTAAGCCGCAGGCTCCACTCCTGGTGGTGCCCTTCCGTCAATTCCTTTAAGTTTCGATTTTGCAACCATACTTCCCCCGGAACCAATAAACTTTGGTTTCCCGGTTAATCTCTTGCCAAGTCAAGATCGACTTTGACAAATTGTAGGTTGGTATAGTTTATGGTCAGAATTACGAGGGTATCTAATCCTCTTCAATACTCTGACTTTCGTTCTTGATTAATGAAAACATTCTTGGCAAATGCTTTCGCAGTAGTTTGTCTTGCCACGATCCAAGAATTTCACCTCTAACGTAGCAATACAAATGCCCCCGTCTGTTCCTTTCAATCATTACCGCACTCAGCCAACCGGCATCAATCGAGTAGCGGGTCATTCTCCATTATTCCATGCTTTATTATTCGATCCCAAAGGATGCTTTGAACACTCTAATTTTCTCAGGGTGAAAACACCGTTTCCACAGTTCGTCACATTTAAGTGCAAACTATTTCTTCGATGCGAAGGATGAGCGGAACGAGTCAACAGATTTAACTGAAGACCATGTTGCCGTTCTACTCAAACAGATCCAACTATGAGCTTTTTAAACGCAGCAACTATTGCATACGCTTGTAGAGGCTGGTATTACCGCGGCTGCTGGCACCAGACTTGCCCTCTACTCGTTCATCAATGGAGCTTTTAAGTCCATTCCATTCTGATTACAAACCATAAAGGTTCATATCATTATTTCTAGTCACTACCTCCTCGTGCGGAGAGTGGGTAATTTGCGTGCCTGCTGCCTTCCTTGGATGTGGTAGCCGTTTCTAAGGCTCCCTCTCCGGAATCGAACCCTGATTCCCCGTTACCCGTCACAACCATGGTAGTCCGTTACACTACCATCATAGGTTGATAGGTCAGAAATTCGGAAGTTCCGTCCCCAAGCCGAAGCTATCTGGGATCTTTCAGTTACTAGGACTCATCACGGGATGTGTCTGTACTTAGCAAATCACCCGGTGTAGTCTTGTAAAAGTCTCCGACAGTGTCGGACAATCAGCATGCATTAGCTGCAGGGTTACCGCAGTTATTCATTTAGCTTGCAAATCAACTAATAGATAGTAACTGATTTAATGAGCCATTCGCGGTTCCACTTTTTCAAGCTTCGCTTGCACATGCATGGCTTAGTCTTTCAGACAAGCATATGGCAACTGACAGGATCAATCAGTTTAATTGTACTTTGAACAATCTTTCGATTTGTTCGAATTTAGAAAGACATAGCCTTGCGGCCTCGTCAATCTTGCTTTGAGCTTTTTAAATCACGAAGAGTTTCAATGCATGCTTTGGCATGGCTACTAGTTACTACACAGTACTCTACACACTTAGAGTTACCCACGATTACACATTTCACATGCTGATGTTTCGGCTCGCGCGTACTAGAAACAGCATAATACTATGTGTACTGGTAGATAGCGCTCTGTGAGCATTTCCCATGAGCAGGTTTTGCCCTCCAAATCTCTGTTCTACTGTTACCAATACCGGCTAACAACTGTATCATACTAGGGAGAATTGACTCATGATTTAAAAACCAGATGTTCACATGTCGATGTTTCGGCTCTCGCCTACTAGAAACAACATAATACTAGTCTGTTAAAAATCTCAATCACGCCGCCTCTTCAGATACAGAAGTTTTACCTTTTATTGGTTAGAGAACAGCTTTCCAGCTGTCGACATGGTTACTAGTAACAACACCGTACTCAACACAAAAACTTTTCAACTTCACAACTTTCACATGCTGATGTTTCTGCTTTCGCATACTAGAAACAGCATAATACTTATTGTTTTGTCAAGTAATTTGTGTGTCTTTCCCATGTGAAGTTTCACCGGTCAACAATGTTTCCCTGACCAATTACGGCTACTAGTAGCTGTATAATACTAGGGAAAATGATTGAGGATTTAATATCAGATTTTCACATGTTGATGTTTCGGCTTTCGCCTACTAGAAACAACATAATACTAGTCTGCTAAGAAATCTCGCTCAAATTGCCTTTTCACACACAGAAGTTTCACCTTCTATTGGTTAGAGAACAGTTCTCAGCTGTCGACATGGTTACTAGTAACAACATCGTACTCAACACAAAAATTCTTCAACTTCACAACTTTCACATGCTGATGTTTCTGCTTTCGCGTACTAGAAACAGCATAATACTTATTGCTTTGTCAAGAAGTGTGTGTGTCTTTCCCATGCGAAAGTTTCACCGGTCAGCAATAATTGCCGTGTCCAATTAAGGTTACTCATAGCTGTATAATACTAGGGAAAATGATTGAGGATTTAATATCAGATTTTCACATGTTGATGTTTCGGCTTTCGCCTACTAGAAACAACATAATACTAGTCTGCTAATAAATCTCGCTCAAATTGCCTTTTCACATACAGAAGTTTCACCTCTTCTTGGTCACTGTACAGATGATGCTGTCTGTTCTTTATTTGGTTCTGCTTATTATAAGGAGGGGCATCACTCCTTCCTCCTTGGTTTGCATGCATTAAGCCTGCTTTGTGAAAAGCGTATCTTTCTAGCTTTTCTTCGCCTTACTCGAGTAGGACGATACAATCCAGACATTAGTCAGTCTTGGTGTAAAGTCACTGAGTATTATTCGGTTCTGCTTTATTCAGCAATATGCTGTATAATTGTTGTAATTTGCGAACATATTTGTTCTCAGTTCCGAACTACTAGCGACGACAGATTACCAGCGGTCATGAGCCATCAAGGTAGTTCTTTGGTGCATCAAGTAGAGAGGTGCCATCAAACAACACTTCCCTAATAATGCTACACACATAGAATTTGCTACAGTGCAGCTTTTTACTTTGCAAAATTTGCGCACAAATTTTGCATAGAATAAATGTTTTATCAAGATTTTTAGATCCCCTCCCTTGAGAGAACGTTACTCCTTTAAGTGAACACCCCGCGGCGTCCTGTTGTTATTGCTTATAACCATTTCGCAAGCCGGAGGCATAATGCACTACGCAAGCCGCTACTTTGGCACAGAGGCACCTAGTTTTACACCCGGGACTTCAGGTGGCCCAGTTTTACACCCAGTACAGCGGTGCCAGTTGGTAACCCGGTGGATCCTCGGAGACCAGACATGATCATAGATCAAACCCGATGTATGCTACTCCTGAACGTATAGTATCTCCACTGTGCAATGAAATTATCGTTCGTTTCGGGCCTTCCTATACGTTCAGCAGACAATCGCTAGGAATTCACCTCGTGACCCGTGGTGACCACACTGGATTTCAAGTTTATTGATTTGGACAGACCTGTCATTTATTTTGCTTTTCAGCTTCAGTTCTGCTCGATCTAGCTTGCCTAAGGCTTGATCTCGCTTTGCTCACCCCTGTAGGAGCCTCTACTAGTACCACTCGGAGTAATGGGGAATCCACCAGACCTAATCGATGAATGCCATCAAACAACAAACATCATACCCGGCTTCATCAGGCATATTTTATTACTTCCGAGAGGTACTTTAGTATCAGATCTTTCTCCATGCCTCTTATGAGGACCCGTCAGACCTTTCGGTTTATCGTTTAGCTTCAGTCCTGCTCGATCTAGCTTTCCCAAGGCTCGATCTAGCTCTATTCGCCCCACTAGAGGGCTCTCTAAGACCCCTCGGTCTTAGTGTTAGCTCCGGTACTGCTCGGTCGTGCTTGCTGAAGGCCCGACCCAGCTTTAGTTAGATTCTCGTACTTTCTCTTGGCCTCTCTAGGAGGACCAGACAGACCTCTCGGTCTATCGTTTAGCTTCAGTCCTGCTCGATCTAGCTTGCCCAAGGCTTGATCAAGCTCTATTCGCCCCGCTAGAGGGCTCTCTAAGACCCCTCGGTCTTAGTGTTATCTTCTGTAATGCCTAACCAAGCTTACTACAGGCCTTGGTCAGGTCTTTATCGGTCACCGATTAGTAACAGACCAATCATAGGGCCTTCCACCCTATCCGGGTTGAGGTCTTTAGTCCAGCCATATTTTGACAAGACACCTCTCCCTAATAATGCCCCACACATAGAATTACTGTCCATGCAGTATTTAACTTGTGTTTTTTTCTAAAATTTGATTTTCACTTTTTGGAGGTTCATTTGCTCCTCTGACACTCTTTCAGCTTCAATCTTACTCGATCTAGCTTTCCCAAGGCTCGATCTAGCTCTATTCGCCCCACTAGAGGGCTCTCTAAGACACTTCGGTCTTAGTGTTAGCTCCGGTCTTGCTCAATCGTGCTTGCTGAAGGCGCGATCAAGCTTTAGTTAGCTTCTCGTACTTCCTCTTGGCCTCTCTAGGAGGACCAGACAGACCTCTCGGTCTATCGTTTAGCTTCAGTCCTGCTCGATCTAGCTTTCCCAAGGCTCGATCTAGCTCTATTCGCCCTGCTAGAGGGCTCTCTAAGACCCCTCGGTCTTAGTGTTAGCTCCGGTACAGCTCGGTCGTGCTTGCTGAAGGCCCGATCAAGCTTTAGTTAGATTCTCGTACTTTCTCTTGGCCTCTCTAGGAGGACCAGACAGACCTCTCGGTCTATCGTTTAGCTTCAGTCCTGCTTGATCTAGCTTTCCCAAGGCTCGATCTAGCTCTATTCGCCCTGCTAGAGGGCTCTCTAAGACCCCTCGGTCTTAGTGTTAGCTCCGGTACAGCTCGGTCGTGCTTGCTGAAGGCCCGATCAAGCTTTAGTTAGCTTCTCGTACTTTCTCTTGGCCTCTCTAGGAGGACCAGACAGACCTCTCGGTCTATCGTTTAGCTTCAGTCCTGCTCGATCTAGCTTTCCCAAGGCTCGATCTAGATCTATTCGCCCTGCTAGAGGGCTCTCTAAGACCCCTCGGTCTTAGTGTTAGCTCCGGTACAGCTCGGTCGTGCTTGCTGAAGGCCTGATCAAGCTTTAGTTAGCTTCTCGTACTTTCTCTTGGCCTCTCTAGGAGGACCAGACAGACCTTTCGGTCTCTTGCTTAGCTTCAGTCCTGCTCGATCTAGCTTTCCCAAGGCTCGATCTAGCTCTATTCGCCCCGCTAGAGGGCTCTCTAAGACCCCTCGGTCTTAGTGTTAACTCCTGTAATGCCTAACCAAGCTTACTACAGGCCTTGGTCAGGTCTTTATCGGTCACCGATTAGTAACAGACCGATCATGGGGCCTTCCACCCTATCCGGGTTGAGGTCTTTAGTCCAGCCATATTTTGACAAGACACCTCCCCCTAATAATGCCCCACACATAGAAATACTGTCCATGCAGTATTTAACTTGTGTTTTTTCTAAAATTTGATTTTCACTTTTTGGAGGTTCATTTGCTCCTCTGACACTCTTTCAGCTTCAATCTTACTCGATCTAGCTTTCCCAAGGCTCGATCTAGCTCTATTCGCCCCACCAGAGGGCTCTCTAAGACACTTCGGTCTTAGTGTTAGCTCCGGTCTTGCTCAATCGTGCTTGCTGAAGGCGCGATCAAGCTTTAGTTAGCTTCTCGTACTTTCTCTTGGCCTCTCTAGGAGGACCAGACAGACCTCTCGGTCTATCGTTTAGCTTCAGTCCTGCTCGATCTAGCTTTCCCAAGGCTCGATCTAGCTCTATTCGCCCCGCTAGAGGGCTCTCTAAGACCCCTCGGTCTTAGTGTTAGCTCCGGTACAGCTCGGTCGTGCTTGCTGAAGGCCCGATCAAGCTTTAGTTGGCTTCTCGTACTTTCTCTTGGCCTCTCTAGGAGGACCAGACAGACCTCTCGGTCTCTTGCTTAGCTTCAGTCCTGCTCGATCTAGCTTGCCCAAGGCTTGATCAAGCTCTATTCGCCCCGCTAGAGGGCTCTCTAAGACCCCTCGGTCTTAGTGTTAGCTCCGGTACAGCTCGGTCGTGCTTGCTGAAGGCCCGATCAAGCTTTAGTTAGCTTCTCGTTTTTTCTCTTGGCCTCTCTAGGAGGACCAGACAGACCTCTCGGTCTATCGTTTAGCTTCAGTCCTGCTCGATCTAGCTTTCCCAAGGCTCGATCTAGCTCTATTCGCCCCGCTAGAGGGCTCTCTAAGACCCCTCGGTCTTAGTGTTAGCTCCGGTACAGCTCGGTCGTGCTTGCTGAAGGCCCGATCAAGCTTTAGTTGGCTTCTCGTACTTTCTCTTGGCCTCTCTAGGAGGACCAGACAGACCTCTCGGTCTATCCTTTAGCTTCAGTCCTGCTCGATCTAGCTTTCCCAAGGCTCGATCTAGCTCTATTCGCCCCGCTAGAGGGCTCTCTAAGACCCCTCGGTCTTAGTGTTATCTCCTGTAATGCCTAACCAAGCTTACTACAGGCCTTGGTCAGGTCTTTATCGGTCACCGATTAGTAACAGACCGATCATAGGGCCTTCCACCCTATCTGGGTTGAGGTCTTTAGTCCAGCCATATTTTGACAAGACACCTCCCCCTAATAATGCCCCACACATAGAATTACTGTTTATGCAGCTTTTCACTTGTGAAATTTTTAATTTTCGCAATTATTATAGAATAAGTGTTTGCGCAGCTTTTCATAGGTCGAGCTCTAGCTAGCTAGCTCAAGCTAGCTAGCTAGCTCAAGCTCAAGCTATCTAGCTCAAGCTCAAGCCAGCTAGCTCAAGCTCAAGCTAGCTAGCTAGCTCAAGCTCAAGCTAGCTAGCTAGCTCAAGCTCAAGCTAGCTAGCTCAAGCTCAAGCTAGCTAGCTCAAGCTCAAGCTAGCTAGCTAGCTCAAGCTCAAGCTCAAGCTAGCTAGCTCAAGCTCAAGCTCAAGCTAGCTAGCTAGCTCAAGCTCAAGCTAGCTAGCTAGCTCAAGCTCAAGCTAGCTAGCTAGCTCAAGCTCAAGCTAGCTAGCTCAAGCTCAAGCTCAAGCTCAAGCTAGCTAGCTAGCTCAAGCTAGCTAGCTAGCTCAAGCTCAAGCTAGCTAGCTAGCTCAAGTTCAAGCTAGCTAGCTAGCTCAAGCTCAAGCTAGCTAGCTAGCTCAAGCTCAAGCTAGCTAGCTCAAGCTCAAGCTAGCTAGCTCAAGCTCAAGCTAGCTAGCTAGCTCAAGCTCAAGCTCAAGCTAGCTAGCTCAAGCTCAAGCTCAAGCTAGCTAGCTAGCTCAAGCTCAAGCTAGCTAGCTAGCTCAAGCTCAAGCTCAAGCTAGCTAGCTAGCTCAAGTTCAAGCTAGCTAGCTAGCTCAAGCTCAAGCTAGCTAGCTCAAGCTCAAGCTAGCTAGCTCAAGCTCAAGCCAGCTAGCTCAAGCTCAAGCTCAAGCTAGCTAGCTAGCTCAAGCACAAGCTAGCTAGCTAGCTCAATCTCAAGCTAGCTAGCTCAAGCTCAAGCTAGCTAGCTCAAGCTCAAGCTAGCTAGCTAGCTCAAGCTCAAGCTCAAGCTAGCTAGCTCAAGCTCAAGCTCAAGCTAGCTAGCTAGCTCAAGCTCAAGCTAGCTAGCTAGCTCAAGCTCAAGCTCAAGCTAGCTAGCTCAAGCTCAAGCTCAAGCTAGCTAGCTAGCTCAAGCTCAAGCTGGCTAGCTAGCTCAAGCTCAAGCTAGCTAGCTAGCTCAAGCTCAAGCTAGCTAGCTCAAGCTCAAGCTCAAGCTCAAGCTAGCTAGCTAGCTCAAGCTAGCTAGCTAGCTCAAGCTCAAGCTAGCTAGCTAGCTCAAGTTCAAGCTAGCTAGCTAGCTCAAGCTCAAGCTAGCTAGCTAGCTCAAGCTCAAGCTAGCTAGCTCAAGCTCAAGCTAGCTAGCTCAAGCTCAAGCTAGCTAGCTAGCTCAAGCTCAAGCTCAAGCTAGCTAGCTCAAGCTCAAGCTCAAGCTAGCTAGCTAGCTCAAGCTCAAGCTAGCTAGCTAGCTCAAGCTCAAGCTAGCTAGCTAGCTCAAGTTCAAGCTAGCTAGCTAGCTCAAGCTCAAGCTAGCTAGCTCAAGCTCAAGCTAGCTAGCTCAAACTCAAGCTAGCTAGCTAGCTCAAGTTCAAGCTAGCTAGCTAGCTCAAGCTCAAGCTAGCTAGCTAGCTCAAGCTCAAGCTAGCTAGCTCAAGCTCAAGCTAGCTAGCTCAAGCTCCAGCTAGCTAGCTAGCTCAAGCTCAAGCTCAAGCTAGCTAGCTCAAGCTCAAGCTCAAGCTAGCTAGCTAGCTCAAGCTCAAGCTAGCTAGCTAGCTCAAGCTCAAGCTAGCTAGCTAGCTCAAGTTCAAGCTAGCTAGCTAGCTCAAGCTCAAGCTAGCTAGCTCAAGCTCAAGCTAGCTAGCTCAAGCTCAAGCCAGCTAGCTCAAGCTCAAGCTCAAGCTAGCTAGCTAGCTCAAGCACAAGCTTGCTAGCTAGCTCAAGCTCAAGCTAGCTAGCTTCAAGCTCAAGCTAGCTAGCTCAAGCTCAAGCTAGCTAGCTCAAGCTCAAGCTCAAGCTAGCTAGCTAGCTCAAGCACAAGCTTGCTAGCTAGCTCAAGCTCAAGCTAGCTAGCTCAAGCTCAAGCTAGCTAGCTCAAGCTCAAGCTAGCTAGCTAGCTCAAGCTCAAGCTCAAGCTAGCTAGCTCAAGCTCAAGCTCAAGCTAGCTAGCTAGCTCAAGCTCAAGCTAGCTAGCTAGCTCAAGCTCAAGCTAGCTAGCTAGCTCAAGCTCAAGCTAGCTAGCTCAAGCTCAAGCTCAAGCTAGCTAGCTAGCTCAGCTAGCTAGCTAGCTCAAGCTCAAGCTAGCTAGCTAGCTCAAGTTCAAGCTAGCTAGCTAGCTCAAGCTCAAGCTAGCTAGCTAGCTCAAGCTCAAGCTAGCTAGCTCAAGCTCAAGCTAGCTAGCTCAAGCTCAAGCTAGCTAGCTAGCTCAAGCTCAAGCTCAAGCTAGCTAGCTCAAGCTCAAGCTCAAGCTAGCTAGCTAGCTCAAGCTCAAGCTAGCTAGCTAGCTCAAGCTCAAGCTAGCTAGCTAGCTCAAGCTCAAGCTAGCTAGCTAGCTCAAGCTCAAGCTAGCTAGCTCAAGCTCAAGCTAGCTAGCTCAAGCTCAAGCTAGCTAGCTCAAGCTCAAGCTCAAGCTAGCTAGCTAGCTCAAGCTCAAGCTAGCTAGCTAGCTCAAGCTCAGCTAGCTAGCTCAAGCTCAAGCTAGCTAGCTAGCTCAAGCTAGCTAGCTAGCTCAAGCTCAAGCTAGCTAGCTAGCTCAAGCTCAAGCTAGCTAGCTAGCTCAAGCTCAAGCTAGCTAGCTAGCTCAAGCTCAAGCTCAAGCTAGCTAGCTCAAGCTCAAGCTCAAGCTAGCTAGCTACTCAAGCTCAAGCTAGCTAGCTAGCTCAAGCTCAAGCTAGCTAGCTAGCTCAAGCTCAAGCTAGCTAGCTAGCTCAAGCTCAAGCTCAAGCTAGCTAGCTAGCTCAAGCTAGCTAGCTAGCTCAAGCTCAAGCTAGCTAGCTAGCTCAAGTTCAAGCTAGCTAGCTAGCTCAAGCTCAAGCTAGCTAGCTAGCTCAAGCTCAAGCTAGCTAGCTCAAGCTCAAGCTAGCTAGCTCAAGCTCAAGCTAGCTAGCTAGCTCAAGCTCAAGCTCAAGCTAGCTAGCTCAAGCTCAAGCTCAAGCTAGCTAGCTAGCTCAAGCTCAAGCTAGCTAGCTAGCTCAAGCTCAAGCTAGCTAGCTAGCTCAAGCTCAAGCTAGCTAGCTAGCTCAAGCTCAAGCTAGCTAGCTCAAGCTCAAGCTACTAGCTAGCTCAAGCTCAAGCCAGCTAGCTCAAGCTCAAGCTCAAGCTAGCTAGCTAGCTCAAGCTCAAGCTTGCTAGCTAGCTCAAGCTCAAGCTAGCTAGCTCAAGCTCAAGCTAGCTAGCTCAAGCTCAAGCTAGCTAGCTCAAGCTCAAGCTCAAGCTAGCTAGCTTAAGCTCAAGCTCAAGCTAGCTAGCTAGCTCAAGCTCAAGCTAGCTAGCTCAAGCTCAAGCTAGCTAGCTAGCTCAAGCTCAAGCTAGCTAGCTCAAGCTCAAGCTCAAGCTAGCTCAAGCTCAGCTCAAGCTAGCTAGCTAGCTCAAGCTCAAGCTAGCTAGCTAAGCTCAAGCTCAAGCTAGCTAGCTAGCTCAAGCTCAAGCTAGCTAGCTAGCTCAAGCTCAAGCTAGCTAGCTCAGCTCAAGCTCAAGCTAGTACTTAGCTCAGTAGAGCTCAGCTAGCTAGCTCAAGCTCAAGCTCAAGCTAGCTAGCTAGCTCAAGCACAAGCTTGCTAGCTAGCTCAAGCTCAAGCTAGCTAGCTCAAGCTCAAGCTAGCTAGCTCAAGCTCAAGCTAGCTAGCTAGCTCAAGCTCAAGCTCAAGCTAGCTAGCTCAAGCTCAAGCTCAAGCTAGCTAGCTAGCTCAAGCTCAAGCTAGCTAGCTAGCTCAAGCTCAAGCTAGCTAGCTAGCTCAAGCTCAAGCTAGCTAGCTCAAGCTCAAGCTCAAGCTAGCTAGCTAGCTCAAGCTAGCTAGCTAGCTCAAGCTCAAGCTAGCTAGCTAGCTCAAGTTCAAGCTAGCTAGCTAGCTCAAGCTCAAGCTAGCTAGCTAGCTCAAGCTCAAGCTATCTAGCTCAAGCTCAAGCTAGCTAGCTCAAGCTCAAGCTAGCTAGCTAGCTCAAGCTCAAGCTCAAGCTAGCTAGCTCAAGCTCAAGCTCAAGCTAGCTAGCTAGCTCAAGCTCAAGCTAGCTAGCTAGCTCAAGCTCAAGCTAGCTAGCTAGCTCAAGTTCAAGCTAGCTAGCTAGCTCAAGCTCAAGCTAGCTAGCTCAAGCTCAAGCTAGCTAGCTCAAGCTCAAGCCAGCTAGCTCAAGCTCAAGCTCAAGCTAGCTAGCTAGCTCAAGCTCAAGCTCAAGCTCAAGCTAGCTAGCTAGCTCAAGTTCAAGCTAGCTAGCTAGCTCAAGCTCAAGCTAGCTAGCTCAAGCTCAAGCTAGCTAGCTCAAGCTCAAGCCAGCTAGCTCAAGCTCAAGCTCAAGCTAGCTAGCTAGCTCAAGCTCAAGCTAGCTAGCTCAAGCTCAAGCTAGCTAGCTAGCTAGCTCAAGCTCAAGCTCAAGCTAGCTAGCTCAAGCTCAAGCTCAAGCTAGCTAGCTCAAGCTCAAGCTCAAGCTAGCTAGCTCAAGCTCAAGCTCAAGCTAGCTAGCTCAAGCCCAAGCTCAAGCTAGCTAGCTAGCTCAAGCTCAAGCTAGCTAGCTCAAGCTCAAGCTCAAGCTCAAGCTAGCTAGCTAGCTAGCTCAAGCTCAAGCTCAAGCTAGCTAGCTAGCTCAAGCTCAAGCTAGCTAGCTCAAGCTCAAGCTAGCTAGCTAGCTCAAGTTCAAGCTAGCTAGCTAGCTCAAGCTCAAGCTAGCTAGCTAGCTCAAGCTCAAGCTAGCTAGCTCAAGCTCAAGCTAGCTAGCTCAAGCTCAAGCTAGCTAGCTAGCTCAAGCTCAAGCTCAAGCTAGCTAGCTCAAGCTCAAGCTCAAGCTAGCTAGCTAGCTCAAGCTCAAGCTAGCTAGCTAGCTCAAGCTCAAGCTAGCTAGCTAGCTCAAGTTCAAGCTAGCTAGCTAGCTCAAGCTCAAGCTAGCTAGCTCAAGCTCAAGCTAGCTAGCTCAAACTCAAGCTAGCTAGCTAGCTCAAGTTCAAGCTAGCTAGCTAGCTCAAGCTCAAGCTAGCTAGCTAGCTCAAGCTCAAGCTAGCTAGCTCAAGCTCAAGCTAGCTAGCTCAAGCTCAAGCTAGCTAGCTAGCTCAAGCTCAAGCTCAAGCTAGCTAGCTCAAGCTCAAGCTCAAGCTAGCTAGCTAGCTCAAGCTCAAGCTAGCTAGCTGCTCAAGCTCAAGCTAGCTAGCTAGCTCAAGTTCAAGCTAGCTAGCTAGGTCAAGCTCAAGCTAAGCTAGCTCAAGCCTGCAAGCTAGCTAGCTCAAGCTCAAGCCAGCTAGCTCAAGCTCAAGCTCAAGCTAGCTAGCTAGCTCAAGCACAAGCTTGCTAGCTAGCTCAAGCTCAAGCTAGCTAGCTCAAGCTCAAGCTAGCTAGCTCAAGCTCAAGCTAGCTAGCTCAAGCTCAAGCTAGCTAGCTCAGCTCAAGCTCAAGCTAGCTAGCTAGCTCAAGCACAGCTTGCTAGCTAGCTCAAGCTCAAGCTAGCTAGGCTCAAGCCAAGCTAGCTAGCTCAAGCTCAAGCTAGCTAGCTAGCTCAAGCTCAAGCTCAAGCTAGCTAGCTCAAGCTCAAGCTCAGCTAGCTAGCTAGCTCAAGCTCAAGCTAGCTAGCTAGCTCAAGCTCAGCTAGCTAGCTAGCTCAAGCTCAAGCTAGCTAGCTCAAGCTCAAGCTCAAGCTAGCTAGCTAGCTCAAGCTAGCTAGCTAGCTCAAGCTCAAGCTAGCTAGCTAGCTCAAGTTCAAGCTAGCTAGCTAGCTCAAGCTCAAGCTAGCTAGCTATAGCTCAGCTTCAAGCTAGGCTAGCTCAAGCTCAAGCTAGCTAGCTAGCTCAAGCTCAAGCTCAAGCTAGCTAGCTCAAGCTCAAGCTCAAGCTAGCTAGTGCTCAAGCTCAAGCTAGCTAGCTAGCTCAAGCTCAAGCTAGCTAGCTAGCTCAAGTTCAAGCTAGCTAGCTAGCTCAAGCTCAAGCTAGCTAGCTCAAGCTCAAGCTAGCTAGCTCAAGCTCAAGCCAGCTAGCTCAAGCTCAAGCTCAAAGCTAAGCTAGCTCAAGCTCAAGCTCAAGCTAGCTAGCTAGCTCAAGTTCAAGCTAGCTAGCTAGCTCAAGCTCAAGCTAGCTAGCTCAAGCTCAAGCAAGCTAGCTCAAGCTCAAGTCCAAGCTAGCTCAAGCTCAATCTCAAGCTAGCTAGCTCAAGCTCAAGCTAGCTAGCTCAAGCTCAAGCTAGCTAGCTAGCTAGCTCCAGCTCAAGCTCAAGCTAGCTAGCTCAAGCTCAAGCTCAAGCTAGCTAGCTCAAGCTCAAGCTCAAGCTAGCAGCTCAAGCTCAAGCTAGCCTAGCTCAAGCTCAGCAGCTAGCTAGCTAGCTCAAGCTCAAGCTAGCTAGCTCAAGCTCAAGCTCAAGCTCAAGCTAGCTTAGCTAGCTAGCTCAAGCTCAAGCTCAAGCTAGCTAGCTAGCTCAAGCTCAAGCTAGCTAGCTCAAGCTCAAGCCAGCTAGCTCAAGCTCAAGCTCAAGCTAGCTAGCTAGCTCAAGCTCAAGCTAGCTAGCTCAAGCTCAAGCCAGCTAGCTCAAGCTCAAGCTCAAGCTCAAGCTAGCTAGCTAGCTCAAGCTCAAGCTAGATAGCTAGCTCAAGCTAGCTAGCAGCTCAAGCTCAAGCTCAAGCTAGCTAGCTAGCTAAGCTCAAGCTCAAGCTAGCTAGCTCAGCTCAAGCCAGCAGCTAGCAGCTCAAGCTCAAGCTCAAGCTAGCTAGCAGCCTAGCTCAAGCTCAAGCTAGCTAGCTCAAGCTCAAGCTCAAAGCGAGCTAGCTAGCTCAAGCTCAAGCTAGCTAGCTAGCTCAAGCTCAAGCTAGCTAACTCAAGCTAACTCAGCTAGCTCAAGCTAACTCAAGCTAGCTAAAGCTAACTCAAGCTAACTCAAGCTAACTCAAGCTAACTCAAGCTAGCTAAAGCTAACTCAAGCTAACTCAAGCTAACCCGAGCTAACTCAAGCTAGCTCAAGCTAACCCAAGCTAGCGCTAGCTAAAGCTAACTCAAGCTAACTCAAGCTAATTCAAGCTAACTCAAGCTAACTCAAGCTAACTCAAGCTAACTCAAGCTAGCTAAAGCTAACTCAAGCTAACTCAAGCTAACTCAAGCTAACCCGAGCTAACTCAAGCTAACTGAAGGTAGCTAAAGCTAGTTCAAGCTAACTCAAGCTAGCTAAAGCTAAGACAAGCTAACTCAAGCTAACTCAAGCTAACTCAAGCTAACTCAAGCTAACTCAAGCTAGTTCAAGCTAACTCAAGCTAACTCAAGCTAACTCAAGCTAGCTAAAGCTAACTCAAGCTAACTCAAGCTAACTCAAGCTAACCCGAGCTAACTCAAGCTAACTCAAGGTAGCTAAAGCTAGTTCAAGCTAACTCAAGCTAGCTAAAGCTAAGACAAGCTAACTCAAGCTAACTCAAGCTAACTCAAGCTAACTCAAGCTAACTCAAGCTAGTTCAAGCTAACTCAAGCTAGCTAAAGCTAACTCAAGCTAACTCAAGCTAACTCAAGCTAGCTCAAGCTAACTCAAGCTAGTTCAAGCTAACTCAAGCTAGCTAAAGCTAACTCAAGCTAACTCAAGCTAACTCAAGCTAACTCAAGCTAGCTAAAGCTAACTCAAGCTAACTCAAGCTAACCCGAGCTAACTCAAGCTAGCTCAAGCTAACCCAAGCTAGCTAAAGCTAACTCAAGCTAACTCAAGCTAATTCAAGCTAACTCAAGCTAACTCAAGCTAACTCAAGCTAACTCAAGCTAGCTAAAGCTAACTCAAGCTAACTCAAGCTAACTCAAGCTAACCCGAGCTAACTCAAGCTAACTCAAGGTAGCTAAAGCTAGTTCAAGCTAACTCAAGCTAGCTAAAGCTAAGACAAGCTAACTCAAGCTAACTCAAGCTAACTCAAGCTAACTCAAGCTAACTCAAGCTAACTCAAGCTAGTTCAAGCTAACTCAAGCTAACTCAAGCTAACTCAAGCTAGCTAAAGCTAACTCAAGCTAACTCAAGCTAACTCAAGCTAACCCGAGCTAACTCAAGCTAACTCAAGGTAGCTAAAGCTAGTTCAAGCTAGCTCAAGCTAGCTAAAGCTAAGACAAGCTAACTCAAGCTAACTCAAGCTAACTCAAGCTAACTCAAGCTAGTTCAAGCTAACTCAAGCTAGCTAAAGCTAACTCAAGCTAACTCAAGCTAACTCAAGCTAGCTCAAGCTAACTCAAGCTAGTTCAAGCTAACTCAAGCTAGCTAAAGCTAACTCAAGCTAACTCAAGCTAACTCAAGCTAGCTCAAGCTAACTCAAGCTAACTCAAGCTAACTCAAGCTAACCCGAGCTAACTCAAGCTAACTCAAGGTAGCTAAAGCTAGTTCAAGCTAGCTCAAGCTAGCTAAAGCTAAGACAAGCTAACTCAAGCTAACTCAAGCTAACTCAAGCTAACTCAAGCTAGTTCAAGCTAACTCAAGCTAGCTAAAGCTAACTCAAGCTAACTCAAGCTAACTCAAGCTAGCTCAAGCTAACTCAAGCTAGTTCAAGCTAACTCAAGCTAGCTAAAGCTAACTCAAGCTAACTCAAGCTAACTCAAGCTAGCTCAAGCTAACTCAAGCTAGTTCAAGCTAACTCAAGCTAGCTAAAGCTAACTCAAGCTAACTCAAGCTAACTCAAGCTAACTCAAGCTAGCTAAAGCTAACTCAAGCTAACTCAAGCTAACCCGAGCTAACTCAAGCTAGCTCAAGCTAACCCAAGCTAGCTAAAGCTAACTCAAGCTAACTCAAGCTAATTCAAGCTAACTCAAGCTAACTCAAGCTAACTCAAGCTAACTCAAGCTAGCTAAAGCTAACTCAAGCTAACTCAAGCTAACTCAAGCTAACCCGAGCTAACTCAAGCTAACTCAAGGTAGCTAAAGCTAGTTCAAGCTAACTCAAGCTAGCTAAAGCTAAGACAAGCTAACTCAAGCTAACTCAAGCTAACTCAAGCTAA
>NW_027450135.1:0-21902 GCF_964194025.1 Convolutriloba macropyga | reverse complement strand
CATTAAATAGCAAGGCAGTCTTTTGTTTCAGGGCATCTAACGCTTGCATCAACTGTGATCACTGCCAGATTTAAGGCTAAGATTGTTACCTGAAAATTTGAAATCTTTTATGGAATAGCGAAAAAAGAAAGTTTTATTAATATGAATAAATAGAAGAATTTGAATCACTCATTTATTACTTGTGTGAAATTAAACATCATGTCAAAATAGAATCAGAGAAAAGTCATTACCCTAATAAAAGTCAAAACTCTTACTTTTGTTATTAATTATCTATGTAGAAGTAGCTGGTAATTTTTTTCTTCTCCCTAATTGTTGTTTTTCAGTACAAACTTCTAATCAAATATTTTGCTGTCTTTTTTATCTGCTCTACTTTTATGCTCTTTAGATAAGTAAGATTTGTGACGATTCTGTATTCATACAAATCTCTCTGTTACAAATTTGCCATTAAAATCTGACCATATTGCTAGAAAAGGTTTTAAAAGAAAAAAATGTTTTTATCTTAACCAAGTTAATCTATTTCTTAGAGTTTATCTTTTTAAACACATTTCAAAACTTGTTATAATGTTTGTTCTTTTTGGTAATTTGGGAAATTTCATTTCGCTAATCTAGGGCAATTGAAATCATTTCACAAAACGCCAATTTAATTTGGTAACTTTTACAAATTTAGATGATTTCTACAATTTCGGGCATTTTTTCCTCTTTTCTTGAGTCAGTATTTCAGATGATATTCTGAAAATTTGAAAAAATACAAAAAAGCAAAAGCAATTTTCGGAACGACTGCATCTTTTAACATAATTATTAAATTTTTACGTAATGTTCATATCTTTTTGAATTCTAAAAAAACGCCTTAGAGGTTTGTGCATCAATTCGAATGGCCCAATTTTGTTTAACTTGTGCATAATGGTTTTTAAGTTTTTTGTAAGCTACTGTTAGGTGCTGTTGTGCTAACTTCGTATATTTATAATTATTATCTTCTTTATTAATTATTATTAAGATTTGGGAATCCTTAATCACTCAACATAAAATGGTAACAACTGCATTGATTAAGATCCATTCTTACTAGAGCTTGTGAGTTGTGCAAATTTTTTGGACAGAAAAATAAAAAACAAAACCAAAGCATTCGTTTTCTTACAATCAGCAACCATTTGACTTTCAATTACGCTTTGAAATGAGCCGAGAATCACCTAAAGAGCGAAATAATCAATACCAAATCCAAACTATTGGAATTCTATGTTAAAATTTTCTACTTTGCTATAAGATGAACCGATTATTTAATAAAAATTGACGAGATACGGATCCATTTTGAGACAAAAACTTTGCTCCTTAAACAACAACAAAAAACAGTTGACAAAAAACAACTGTTCCTTAAATTCTCAAAATCCCTACTAATGAACCAGAGCATGAATGCCGAGAGTAAACAAATTATTAAATCTAACGTCTTTGTAAATAGTTTGAACAAAATATAAAACAGTTCTAAAGGGCTGTCAAAAAAAACCCTGATAGTGTGTATATAAATTTTATATAAATTTGACAAGTATGTGATAAGAAGATAGTTTATGCTATCACTGGCATGTGTGGGGTGACCGGGTGAATAGTTTTTAAAACTGAGATAGCTCCTTAATTTTATTTGATACTGTACTAATATTGGTTGAATTTGGATTGGCAGCATGCTAAACAACAAATTTTACAAAAGATAAAATAGAAAGGATAATTTTCCATCGGTCGCAGTTTGACAATGCAATGTGCTGAACTGCATTCAAAGGCACTCAGGATATTAAGAAGTTTTTACATAAAGCTCAGTGAAGTCCACTTAGAGTATTTCCATTGAAAAAATTATTTTCAAAAGATAGTTGTACCAGTGCTTGATTACGGCAAAGCTAAACAAATTTTATTCATGAATTTGACGCTATCTGTTTCATCAAAGTTTGTAAAATTAGTAATAGAAAAATAGCAGAAAAATAGAAAACTTTCCCGTTTTATATTCATCTGGTGTTTTTTCAGATATTCCGTTATTTAGACACATAATTTCGTAATCGATTAGCTAAAATAAGATTTGCGAAGAGTTAAGAAATTCATGTTGCGATTAATTTCTGCTGAATTTTAGTTAACAATTTTAGCGAGATTGGCGTTATTTTCTTTTCAGAAATCTAGAGCACCTTTCAATTTGTCACGTTCTACTGACTTTAAAAATTAACATTTTTTCCTGCATTTTTAAAGATTGTTATTTTTCATCCACATAAATATCTAGAAGTTTCTAATCACTATCTTTTTAGGACAGATTTGTGTTATGACAATATTTGTACCCAAAAAGTTTTCCAAGGTTCTTAAAATTTTCATATACCTTATATTTTGCTCATCGTCTTTAAATTTTAGTTTCATAGGGTGCAAAGATTATATCTACAAAATAAAATCATTTAGTTTTTCTAGGGCAATTCTCGGTCAAAATTTCGACGTCTTCTGGAATGACCTCTATGCCCATTTGCAAGATAAAAAATATTGGCCTTTGCAATTTAATTCAGTCCGTAAATTGGGTCAAGTGGTTCTTTTCAAAATTCAAAAAAAAGAAAAAAAACTCAATTCAAACATTGAGCTGGACCATCGTGTAAGATTGTTGCCAGGCTGCCTTAATTGAAAAACACCAATGATATCGATTGATTTTGTCAGAAAGTGAATTGACTGCTTTTTTTACTTTTGACTTTGCGGTATGTATAACCGGTCGCCTAAACAGTTCAATTGTAGCCTACAACGTGTTGGCTACGTTGTACTTTACTACCGAAGAACCATACAAAAGAGATGAACCCGGAAGAGTAGTTTCGGTTGTGAACGAGAATCTAGTTTCCTAGTAGTTTTATTCACAATCCCTTGTAGCAGTATAATCAAATTAAATGAAATAGTTTTTGATTCATTGTGCTATCGGGATAACGAACGGCCGTCATTTTTTATATGATCTAAGTGCTACAAAAGTGGCTTATTTCAAAAAAAATCCGAAATGAAATAATAGAATCCTAGAAAAATTGCAAATATTTTTTAACCATTTCATCAAATTTTTCCCAAAAGGTTATCAACCATTTCAAAAGGTTATCTCATTAACCAGTTTTTCCTCATGCAAACGTTATCTCATCATGAAATGTTTTCCTGCAAATGTTTTCTCGTTATTCCGAAATTTTCGAGTTTAGTAAATTTTTTGCAGACAACGTTTTTAATTTTCAAAAAATTTTTACATGCAAAGATTCTCAAATGTCAAGGGTTTTATCCTTTGACTAATAAGCACCAGTAACAAAAGAAAATTAACGAAACTCTGCAAAAGGAAAAGTTGAGATATTGGGAAAAGTTATTAGCGTTCTTCAGTGCATTGGTGCTTTTCTGGAGAATCGCTGAAACCGGAATGGGTAACTTTTACTTCTGCTCGTTTGTTTTTTTCTGGTTAACGGTTTTTGATTGGAAACAGTATCTCGCCTGGGCATCCTGTCAAAAAGCTGACGAAAGTTGATTTGGTTTAATAAACCAATTTGAGATGTTGTATGAATCATATCTCACCTCATAAATACGCATTGTGTGAAGAATCGATTGAAAACTTCTGGGGTTGTATTTATCTAAAAAACAAACCATTTCATTGTACAAGCAATGAAAACATAATTCATATACAGGTAAGTTACGTTCTCAACAGGGACACTCGGGAGCAGCTGGATTGAAATTGGAATTGGAGCCAAAGTCGAAACACTGAGGTTGCGAAAGGTTGATCGTTTCCAGGAGTTGGTTTCTGTTGAAAATTCTTCAGTTTGAAAAACGAGTGCAGTTCGCAGTTCAGTAACAGAGGGTAAAAAATTTTTGATAGAAACCTGGTTATTGTCATCATCGAAAAATTTTTTTCTACAGCTGAAAATTACAAATCACATAGACTTTGTTCAGCACATACTTCAGCGTCCGTTCGTAAGATATAATTTAAAAGGCTCTGAAATCAAATCCTTCTAAAGAAAAATTTTGAGATGAAAATGCGTTACAACTATCTGCTTAACTTATTAATTTTTTTAACTGTTTTACTTTGAGCAAAACTTATGTGCAACGCAATCGACACAAAATTCATTATATTAATTTGTCCTCGCCAATCCTGAACAGTGAGTTTGTAAACATAAACGACTAACGTTGGGTGATTTGCTCTCAAACGACCAGCGAGCGGATGGCTTCGGTAGTAGCCAGCTTGGGCTTTGGTATGAGAGCATTAGAGGGCGGGGGGTTGTCCGGAATGGGTGTGTGTATGTGTGCTGTGTGTGTTTGTGTGATTATTTGTTTGTGTGCATATGTGTGATGAGAAGGGCCAGGGAAGTGATCAAACGACGCATGGCGGGGGCATGGGTGACTGGGGGCGCGCAAATTTTTAAGATAAATTACCTTCTCAACATTAAACTGTCCCTTCAAAACAGCTCTGATGAATTGCTTTCTTAGAGCATATTTAGGTTTAGGGATAGAAGAGAATTAATGCCCTCTGACGGCTACGTTTTTGAGGTCCAAAAGTCAAATGGGTGAAACGAAAAATTATTAAAGCAAAAAAATGCATTAAAAAAGACCACAGGGCTAATATAATTGCCATAAATTTCGTTTTTCAGCAACGAAAAGTACATTAATTGTATTTGTGTCTTTGATTGTGTGCGTGTGCGTATGCGTTGACCTATTAAAACAAAACAAAATAATTAGATAAACAGGAGCGTTTAAGGAAACTAAAAATCTTTATTGAATAGGGGGTCTTGACTCTTACACTTTCCAATGCCAGATACATTGATCTTCAGAGGGTAATTAACAATGCTTTTAAGCAAAGCAGCATATTGGCAACACTAATAAAAAAGTGCAATCAGCCTAAGGTTGCATGCTAATATTCGTCACCATTATCAACTAAATCTAAAGAACAATCTTTGCATCAGTATTAAACACCAATGTGGTGAAAGCGATAGGTTAGCAGGATATGTGCTATTGTTTTTAAAGTCAAAGTCCTGATCACTCAGAGAGTACTGCGTGTGTATCCAAATAATTAAGCAAATAAGGCTGAATAAACTCAATTTGTGCAAATGGTTTTCTCGAAGCCTTTCTAATTCAATAACCAGAATGCTACATCAAGACCCTCAACATCTGTAACGCTGTACTTTTCAGAAAACTCAACTGGTCTCCATTAAATTTGTAATTAATTTTCGATAATACATAGAAGACTATTAAATTTAAAAATGATCGTTCAATTGTTCAACGTTGAGAAATCAATTTTTCAACTGATTTTACTATTTTGTCAACAGTAGAATACCGCATTACGATTAGATCGTTGTGTTTTCTTTTGAACTTTAGAACCTCTTGATCGGTTCGACATTTGATGCAAGAACATTTTGATATATCTTTGTTCGTATATTTGGAATTTTCAGTTTATAAATCAAAGAAAAATTGGATTTCTTCGATTTAAAAACAGAAAAGTTAATTGGTTTGTTTATTTTCACACGTAAGTTTTCATTACTTTTTATGGCTTCTTAGATTTAGTATGTCATTTTTTTCAATAGAACTTTTCGGTATGTTCGTTATAAAACGTAGCAAGTGACCATTTTTTTGGCTTGTAATGTAAGAATTTTGTTGTTTTATTATATCTCAAGAGTTTCAGTTGTACCTGGTGAAAATGTTAAAAGGGCAAAATCTGATTAATATTGCTCTTTGTACATTGATCGGGATTTAATACATCAGATCACACCCATTGAGTTTTAATATGATCATAAGAAGTCAATTACATGAGTTTTTTTTTGCTTTATTTCCGTAGTTTGCATCCATCCATAACTACGATTTCCTACCTTTAAATTTAAGGCATTGTGAAATTTAGAATCGAACAAGCAAATCTCCAAACATCCCGATTCTAGCACTCCTAGAGATTCTAGGACACGCAGGTTCTAGGGATCCAAAGCAACCGACGTTTCTCTTTCGTTTACAACCGACAATTTTTGAATGAGGAAAAAATGAAATAAATTCAAAAAGGGGTTTAATGCTTATTTCTAATGTGCGTAAAATATTTACTTCAGACATTTGAAGTTTCCATTGTTTAGAAAACCGCAGTAGAGTTAGTTAAACGAAAAGTTTTGTGGTGATGACGAAATACCATTTTTCTGATTCGGAAGATAATATTTCTTGATACATCTTAACTATAAGTTCAACCGATTAAAACGATGCAGTCAGACGTCAAGGAGCTAGCAGAGAATCTTGCAGTTCAAATAGTTAGATTTTAAAAGCGGTAATAAAGATAGAGAGGTCCTTGAAACAATTGTTCAGCTCATTTTTACTTTTTTTTCAATACGTAACGTTCTTAAGATTTCTCTGATGTAATTTGACTTTTACGTTTAACTTGAGAAATTTAGATTTGAAAATAAAAACCTTTCCAGATGACATTTTGCCCAGCAGCTATGTGAAAAGTACAGGCTCTCAGTTTTATTGATGTGAAGTCGAGTAAGCGTACAAGATAGAAAGAGAGTAACAAAGGGATGATTGATTTGAGATGCTTGAAACAATCAGAGTGATTCTGTAGTTCGGAAAGGGTTCTTCTCAAACATACAAAAACCGTCAGTGTTTCTCGTTTTGAAGAGAGTGGTAAAAACGCTATTCCGAGGTGCCGTCTTCTCACGTAATCTTTAGTAAGTTTGAGTTAAAGTGCGAAAAACTATCGGAATATTTGTTTTCAATTCACAGAAACATGAACAACAATTAATTGCTTTATATCAAAACTTAGGGAATTTCCACTTTTGAACTGATTGATTGCTCGTTATATTTCAGCAAATCAGATACAATTTTAAATTTATAAACTAACAATTATTCAGGTCATTTTACTTTTTTCGTTTTGACAACAAACTTGACATTTTTTAGAAATTATCAACAAGAGGTACGTTTGTGATTAGAAATATATTGTAAAAATTCACTAAATTACAACAATTCTCAATCAAAATGAAGTAGAATAAAGCGACAATATACTTAAACTTCAAACCAGCGCCTCGAAAACATACCGACTGCTTTTCGCACGTTTCAAACAACATTATCTGAACTAAGGCACAGCTCCCAGCGTTTCAAGCAACTCAAATAAAACATCTCTTTCTTCCTTCTCTTCCTTATATGTGCCTCCTTGACATCACAACAACTTAAAGCATTCACTTTTCACATATTCGTTAGGATATGTCAAAATTAAAATTACAATTACATCCGTCAAGTCCTAAAACAGTTAAGTCTTATATTAAAAAATGATTTTGAAAAGTTTCTCCAAGAACCTCTTCATCATCATTACACCCTTCACCTTTTACCCCACAAGCTATCCATCATCATTATACCCTTTACTTTTTACCCAATTAAGCTGCCCATTTGAGTTGAAATGTTTTCTTCTAACTCATTGACTTTTACAGTATAAATCTCGGTTTTGGAACGGTTGAACCAAGAATAATGGCAATATCACGACATTTCATTCTCAAAATCTGAACAAAAAATTGATGTAATCACCACAAGATGCTCAGTAAAAATCTACCACTGTTTTCTACATATGCCAACTTAAAACAAACGAAATCAAATTTGCTACACATGAGTTCATAACTAGCAAGCCAATTTAAAATATGTTACTTTTCCCTAGTTAGGAAATTGTCGTTTGCAAAGAAAAGAGAATTGTCGTTATGTTTATTTTCCTTGAATTGGTATGTTGGCTTTAATCGTAAGAAAAGCTTCGGTATCTTTAATTTCTGCGGTTTGTTTGTTCGGTTTCGGAGGTTCTTTATGCTTTGTTTTAAATGTAGGAGGTCGTCGGTAGGGACTGTTGCAAACCACGGAAAATCAAGCAAAAATGACAAATTTAATTAAATATTCGCAATCAAATCAGGAACCAGTGAGTTCGAATTGATGAACTGAAACCCAATCAATATTCAGAGAAGAAAAGCAACCAATTTTGTTCTTTTTATGAAGAAATGGTCACCAAGAAGTACATTTGAACCTCTTGAGATTAAAAAGTTCATATAACATTTGACAAGATCCCAGACAAAAAACATAAAGTTTGCGAGAGAAGAAAGCGGCGATTATCCTACGTTCAAAATCTAATAGAGCAAACAAACTGGCGAAACATATCGAATAGAAAGAACCAAACATAACGACCAATACGTTACGTTTCATGTCAAAGATACAGAATCGATGAATACAAATATACCAAATATACGAGGTTGCACGTACCGACGATCTCCTACGTACAGAAGCGAAACGACTGAACAAAATTAATATACCAACCATTTCTGACGTGGAAGAACCAACCTACGAAAAATCTCGTGCATCATTTTTGTTCGCTCTTTTGGAATGGGGTTACGCTCAGATAACTGTAGATAACAAACTTGGAACTCCAGTAAAGATGGTCCCATGGTACATGTCTGCTTTCTTTCATAAAACCCTTTTCTTGTACAAAATGTAAAAAGTGACGCTGAAATGTGCCACTTATAGTTGCTGAAATCATTTTCAATTTTTTTTCTCGAATTCAATTTTTCTTTTCCCTGAAATCGTTTTCTAATTTTTCTTTTTTAAAAAAAAATTGTAGGAGATACTAAAGACGGTCAGAAAAAAAGTTATCCAGACTCCTTTTTTCTTCTTTTTTTTTACTTGTCTCTGATTTCACAAAGCTCTCCAATCGCAAACGAAGACGCTTTCCTAGCTACGCTTCCTTTTCCTAGCTGCACGGTAAGATTTTGTATGCCGGAAAGGAAAGGCTCTATGTAAAATGCAAAGCTCAAGAGAGGAGCACAAGCAATTTTGAGATACGCGTCACGTTATTCCTTCAAAAATATGTTTCACGCCTTCTCTCAATGTGTACTTTTGTTTCTTTCCCGACTCCCGATCGTTTGTGTTTTCAAATTGACGTTGTCTGATCAACAGCTTAAATTTTGGGACTGCTTTTTTGAAAACAGTTTGTCTGATGAGGATTCCCAGGTTGAGGCCCTCGTTCAAAAATGATCTAGGAAAAAAACCAATCCAGACTATTTTTGCTTATGAAAATACCCAGGCAGACCAAAATGCCTATGATCCAGACTTTGCCTCGTTCAAATTTTCGGTGCGATCATGTGTTCGTTCACAAACGCTCATGAAAAGACCCTTCCAGATCAAAATGCAATGCAAACTTTGGCTCGTTGGATTTATGAAAAGACTCAGAAAGACCAAACAATTACATGATCTAGTCTTTGGCTCGTTCAAGTATTGAAAAGACTCAGTAGACCAAAAACAACTTATGACCCATACTTTGCCTCGTTTTTTTTTTCTTTTTTGCCCTTTTAGGACCCTCTCATGAGCTGTAGAATAAATGGGACTTAATGAGTGTGCTATAAGAGAGCCTCGATGTTTTCCTGGGCTGCCAGAAAAATTCTCACATTTTTTCTTGTAGTCTTGGACAGTTAAGAGGGCTCGCGAAATAATTTTCAATAGCTTAGACACTAAATTGAACTAATTTTTTGCAAAGGAAGTTTTATAGGCGATAAACTTCTGCTTTCAGGGCATTACTTCAAAAAGCGGTACAGCAGGAATGTGAGGTTCGGAAGCAAAAAAAATCGCCTGTTTTGTTTTTTGTAAAATTTTCTTTTCAAATAGGCTTAGGCGGGTCAAAATGTTGAAAAAAGCGTTTGCTAGGCTAAAGTTGGCTATAATATAGAGAAATGAACGATTAGTGCTACATAACGTCAGATTTTGCAATCTCGTCAATTGATTCTCAAAATTCGCATACCTATTCAAAAATATAATGTGACCCTCTGAGGCAAGGAGTCTTTGCATATTGTTCATTTTCTTTTTGTAGGACCTCTTATCTATGAAAAAGATGATAAACGAAAAAATGTTGTTTTCAGCTCAATACTTCAAAAAGTGGTACATTTGAAATTTTAATGGCTCGCCTCCAATTTCTTGATGTTTTTTGCTAATTTACTGAGCCAATTTATTCGAGCATAGTCGCGTTTTGTTGATCGTAAGTTTTTTTGACAACCGTTTTTAATTGGATCGTGAAATGGGCCCGCTCATAAGATTTCTAGGCCGTAAGTTTTTTTTCAAAAAAATGAAAAATTCTAGTAATGCAATAATTTTTTTTAGTCTTGATGTAACTTTTCTTCAAATTCGGAATATTGTTACAAATTATGTTATATAGGTTTCATTTGGCTCTTTGAAGCCTTTGAAATACTTGCTCTTGAGAATTCATTAATTTTTGGCAAAATCTTGAAATTGTTGTTTGAGTTTTTTTTGTCAAAATAAAAAATGATCTTGGATTTGCGGCGTGATGGGAAATTGTTCGTACTTCGTTGTAGAGGCTTTCGGCCTCAAGAATATACAGAATGCGTTTTTTTAGTCCTGAATTAGGTGTCAGGGCAGGTCTGAGTCGCTTTTGTGGATTTTGTGTGAAATTTATGTCATTTGGCAAAAACTTGGGGGCAGGCTTCCCGATTCTAATGATTTTTCCTAAACTACTGAGCCAATTTAGGCAGGCCTAGTCGCACTTTGTAGATTGTAAGTTCTTTATGACAACCATTTTTAATTGGTTACTGAAATGGGTCTACTCATAAGGTTATGAGGCTGTAAGTTTTTTTTAAGAAAAAAATGAGAAATTTTAGTTTTGCAATAAGTTTTTGTGTTTTGATGTAGTTTTTTTTTCAATTTCGGGTTGCTGCTACGTGCAAATTGTGTTACTTGGATTTCGTTTAGCTCCTTGAAGCTTTTGAAATACTTGTTTTTGGGTTTTCAATAATTTTCAATTTTTTGCGAAATCATGAAACTCATATTTGAGTTCTTTTTTGTCAAAACACACAAATGATCTTGGCTTTTGCGGCGCGGTGAAAAATTGTTCGTACTTCGTGGTAGAGGCTTTCGGCCTCAAGAAAAAACAGAATGCGATTTCCTTGAGTCCTGAACTACGTCCCAGTGGCAGGTCTGAGTCGCTTTGCAGGATATTGTGTGAAACTTTTTGTGCGATTTTTTCTAAACTACTGAGCCAATTTGGACGGACATAGTTGCACATTGTCCGCATGTCTTGCGACAACTTTCAAAAATATCAATACCCAAAGTCTTATTAATAAGAACTAATATGAATTCAAGTCTTAATTTCTTGAGATCAGCAATGTATCGTAACAAAGGATATAGCTGGCCAAATCCTCTTTCGATACAGGGATCCAAATTTCGTATTTCACAACGTATAAGACTCAACGTATAAGACTCAACACCTATAAGGCTGATAAGACTCAACGTATAAGAGAAAAAACGTATATAAGATTTATTGCATCAGATAACTAGCAAGGTTGTCGGCCAAACGTAATTGATGTTCTTTTCAAGGTCGGACTAGGTCAAAAATGCCATTAATTTGACCTCTGGTTTCCATTTATGTAAAAAAAAAAGTTTTGGTCCCACTGGGGTTCAACTCGCAACCTCTAGATTATGTGGCCTAGGTCCTAACCCTTAGGCTATATCCCAGTTGGAACAATCTGTGCGAACACACAAGTAATTAGCTCTTTCTTTTACGCTTACACGCAATTGCGTCAGCAACATCTTCAGGCCCCAAAAAATGATGATTCGAAAACTGGTAACAAATTGACAATAGGACGGATCAATGAGCCGCATTTTGTTTGAACTTGAGCGGACCGTGCGACGCCGTCGTTACCATAACATAGACTCAAAATGAGGGCCAGTGGATAATAGCCTCTTGGGCTGTCGTTATCGATTATCCAAACCAGGTCACCGGTTTTCACAATTTCATGGGACGGAGTCTTCCATTTACAACCATTATCAATTGGTTTCTGAAATCGGCCTGCTCATAAGGTTATTAGGTTGAAAGTTTTTTTTAAAAAAAAATGAGAAGTTTTAGTGTTGCAATAAGTTTTTAGTTTTGATGTAGTTTTTCTTCATTTTCGGGGTGTTGTTACGTGCAAATTGTGTTATTTAGATTTCGTTTGGCTCCTTGAAGCTTTTGAAATACTTGTTTTTGGGTTTTCAATAATTTGTAATTTTTTGCGAAATCAAGAAACTCATATTTGAGTTCTTTTTTGTCAAAACACACAAATGATCTTGGCTTTTGCGGCTCGCTGAAAAATTGTTCGTACTTCGTGGTAGAGGCTTTCGGCCTCAAGAAAAAACAGAATGCGATTTCCTTGAGTCCTGAACTGCGTCCCAGGGGCAGGTCTGAGTCGCTTTGCAGGATATTGTGTGAAACTTTTTGCGTGGATTTTTCTAAACTACTGAGCCAATTTAGACGGCCATACTCGCACATTGTCCGATTGTCTTGCGATAACTTTCAAAAAGATCAATACCCAAAGTCTTAACAAAAAGAACTAATATGAATTCAAGACTTAATTTCTTGAGATCAGCAATGTATCGTAACAAAGTCGATATAGCAGGCCAAATCCTGTTTCGATACAGGAATCCAAATTTCGTCTTTCACAAAGTATAAGACTCAACGTAGAAGACTCAACACCTATAAGGCTGATAAGACTCAACGTATAAGAGAAAAAACGTACGTAAGATTTACTGCATCAGATAACTAGCAAGATTGTCGGCCGAACGTATTTGATGCTCTTTTCAGGGTCAGACTAGGACAAAAATGCCATTAATTTGACCTCTGGATTTCATTTATATAAAAAAACCTCAACCTCAAACCGCAACCTCTAGATTAAGGGGCCTAGGTCCTAACCATTAGGCTATATCCCAGTTGGAACAATCTGTGCGAACGCACAAGTAATATGCTCTTTCATTTACGCTTACACGCAATTGCGTCAGCAACATCTTCAGGCCCCAAATTGATTATTCAAAAACTGGTATCAAATTGACAATAGGACGAATCAATGAGCCGGATTTTGTTTGAACTTGAGCGGACCGTGCGATGCCGTCGTTACCATAGCGTAGACTCAATATGCGTGCCAGTGGATAATAGCCTCTTGGGCTGTCGCTATCGATTATCCAAACCAAGTCACCGGTTTGCACGATTTCATGGGACCAAGTCTTCCATTTACAACGACGATTCAATGGAGAAAGATATTCTTTTAACCATCGTTTCCAAATAGCATTAGCATACGCTTGCGCTCTGGCGTATCGCTTTCAGTGATTAAAGCCATCGACAGGGGTGGGTGAAGGAAGGCAAGTACTGCGATTCTCCAAAAGTAAAAGGTTTGGCGTTAATGCATCTAAATCATTGGCATCGGAACTTACTGAAGTCAATGAGCGGTTGTTTAGTGACTGTTCTACCAGACAGAAAGTAGTGAGGAGTATTTCGTCTGTTAGTCGACGATTGCCAAGGACAGCGAAAACTTTTCGCTTGAAACTCCGCACAAGCCTTTCCCAAACACCTCCGTGGTGCGGTGCAGCATGTGGATTAAACTTCCACTTGACTCCCTTTTGTGCCAGCTCCGAAGCAATTTTCTGTTTGTCCAAGCTTAGGACACATAGCAACAGTTCTTTCTGTGTACCAACAATGTTAGTGCCAGTGTCAGAACAAATGACCAACGGATTTCCACGACACGACGAGCAATGAAGCGTTCAATACCCATAACACACGAATTTGTTTCAATCGAATGTGCAATCTAAAACACGAACTGCTGTGGTCGTGGGACAGGTGAGCAGGAAGGCCCATCTTTTCTCAGAGGAGCGACGGATCGTGACGTGAAACGGACCGACATTCAAGTAGTCAAGACTGACATTCGTAAAGGGCGGTCACTGGAAGGCAAGACGTTGGGACGGAAGATCAGCCATCATAGGTTGAACAGGCTTAGTGCTTCGTTTTTTGCAAAAAACACAATTAAAACGAATCGAACGGAGGATAGAACGAAGCTTCAGAACAACATACTGCTGTTGGACAGGTGCGCGAAGATAATAGTTACCTTCATGATGATTTATGAGGTGCATATGGCGTAAGAAATTGTACACCAGTGGGTGTCGACCGTCGAGGATTATGGGATGCTTCAAATTGAACTCGAGGTTGTTGATGCGCTTAATTCGGCGTCTGGAACAGAGCAGGCCTCAGGGCTCGACAAACGTTGAATAAGCAGCAATAGGGCTTGTTTTACTGATTTTCTTTGAACTGCGGAATTGCATAAGCACAATTGGGAAAGACTCTGCTTGTGTAAGAAGCTGCAGTTTCTTTTCTGCTGCGGTAATTTCCTCAGGTTCTACTCTGTTTCCATCTACAGATCGGTAGGTTGCGTGCCGTGGAAGAATACGTACGACATACGCAACGATTCAAAGAAGTTATGGATGCAAAATGTATTTGCGCAGATGAATGCTGAAATCAGAATTTAAAGAGTTGGACTGTAGGGCTGAACAGGTGTCAAAAGGTTTGAATCAGCTGCTTGACGCTTCAAGTTGAGGTTCGAAACCACTTCGGTGCCCGGGCGAAACGGAAAGTCAGATGTACGAAGAAAGTCAGGAACACTTAACCAAGCGCTGTTCTGCAACGCCTCCGAGGACAATTCCCTCGTGCCGGCGTCGGCCGTGTTGTTCTGCGTTGCAACGTGATCTCATTGATCGACTGTTGTTCAATCTAGAATCTCGGAACGGTGAGCACTTTCATCGGAGCTACGCGTGCCTTTCCAATAACGAAGGCTAGTTCTGTTCTTTTTCCGTTGTCTGAGGAGTTCACTAGAGCACGCAAAAACGCAACTGCGCTGAACACCTCCTGTGAACTGTCACAAAAACATGTAATTCCAAGCAATTGAACGAACCGAAGAAGTAGCTTCTAAGTATTTTCATTAGCCCAAGTTTTGGTAATTCTGAGCTCCAGGACTCGGAACGCTCAATCATTTCCTTTGGGAGTACATAATCTCTCCTGTGACCTTGAAGTTGTCAGACATCTTTGAGGAGGAGCCGCACTTTCACAGTAAAAGTGGAAACAAGCCCAATTGGTTCAAACATTTTTGATACAAGACTCAATACCAGCCTTTGTGCAACAGCTTTCGAGGCATCACATATTGTTCCGCGGCTAACAACTAGTGTGATATTTACATGATCCCACTTCAAACCTAGAACGTGAGATGATGACTCCACCATTGAGTTGCCTATTTCATTTGGAACTTGTTCAACTGATTTGTCCTCCAGCTCCTCGAGGAGGCCAGGGAGATTGTTGATGAACTTAGTCAGTTTGAAACCTCCACTGTTCAGTAGTTGGATCAAATCGCGCGATACTTTTTGTACAATGATGGTTGACACCATTGAGTCAAGGTAACCATCCATATAAAATTTTTGGCAAACGGCATGTGCCGCCTCGGGAAAATCTGAATTATTGTCTCTCGCGGTACACATTAAGGCATAAATAGCGCAAGTTGATGAATCTTTTGCACCGAACATGTGTCTTGTGTACTGGTATACCTCAATGTTCATTGAGGGATCTTCCCGCCAAAGGAAACGCAAAACTGACTGTTCCGCTGGCAAAACACGTACTTGTAAAAACATACCCTCAATATCAGCGGAAACAGCGAATTGATGCTGACGAAAGCGCATCAGAGTGTGGATTAGTCGGTCTGGACCGGTGAGTAATACACTCTTCAAAGATATACCCTGAAATTTTGAAGCCCCATTCAACACCCTACGAACTTTTTCCGGTTTGTTGGGGTTTACCACCGGGCGATGAAGTAGATACCATTCTCTTCCGGTGCAATGCTTGTTGTTTCGACTTTCCACTCTAATAAAATAGCCTTTATCGAGATCGTCTTGAATTGTCTGTGCATAACGCTTGTAAAGACGGGATCTTTACTTTATCTCTTTTCCAATGAATTGAACTGCACCATTACTGAAAAGAAATGGTTGGGGAGTTTTACTTCGTCTGAAGACCAAAGCATGCCTACATGATATCGGCCCTCATTGTGTACAGTGGATTGTTCGAGGATCTCAGTTGCTCGATGGTCAGAGGCTGAACGAGGATCGACCTGCTTGACAGCCCCATACGACTCCACGTCATACCAGGATTTTATTTGGGTTGGTAACTCGAAATCTTGTTTAGCTTCTGCAACGAAACAAGTAGAAATCAGACCAGATCAAGATGGCAACGGACCGCTTTATACCCATCCCAAAGGCAAGCGAACGGCAACGGGTGAGGGTTTTGATTCGGTTTCAAAATACTCAATTGGGCGGATGGTGTGGTAAGTGTTTTGGTCTAGTATTCTCTCGACGTTTGCGTAGTCATACGTCTTGTTCGGTAATACGCTTAAGTGAGGATGTTTTTGTTGAATGGCAGTATTATCAATAATGTCGGAACCTACTCGTTAATTTGTTTTACATAAGGGAGTAGATCAAACGGATAGCAAATGTTTTCGCCTATTGGTTGGACAGTAACCTTTACAGATTCCATTGTTATGGTCTCTTGAGTATTTATGCCATTCAACTTTAATGTGGTACCCTTCAATTGAAGACAACTAGCGAGCCCACTGGGTGTCCAAGAATGACTACAAGCTGTGTCACAGAGAACAAGTGCTCTAGTGCGTACATCTGAGGGACTTAAAAGATCAACTTCAAGAACCTGAAGAAGCCCTTTTACATCAGTTATTGAAGTGAGTCCCGTGGAACTAGTCGTTCTCATTGAATTGCATTTTCAATTGTATTTGATGACGTTTTTGTGAGTTTACTTTAGTCAGCGTGGGAACGTTATTTTTCTTCTCAGCGCTTACGGGGGAAAAAAGCGTTATGCCCCGTGAAATAATGTGTTATGAGTGCTTCGACAGCCCTGCATAGTGCATTTTCGTTGACATGGACATGTTCAGAATGAGTGCTTTGCATTCAAGCACGAGAAACAAAGTTGATTTTCTGCAGCAACCTTAGCACGCTGCGTAGGGGTTCGTTCCTTGAAAGATTCACATCGGCAAATGGAAGGTTGAACTTTGCAAAGGGCTCAGGGTAATTGATCTTTTTTGCACTCTGGCAAGCTTTACTAGAGATATGTTGTTTTGCATTTGCATCAGCAGCAAAGACTTTTGAGGAAACTTTTGTTTTTGTCACACTTATGTTAACATGATCTTCATTTTTCCCTTGAAAGAGATTGATTTCATGCACTCATGAGCTTCTGCTTTCTCTTTCAGCCAATCGTTAAAGTCTAACATATTTGGCCTCAACCACTCTTTCTTCACGGTTTGCATTGACCAAGATTCTTTTAAATTAGGTGGAATTTTTTGAACTGCTTGGTTTAAGAGGGACGAGCTACGAAGATCTGTATCATATGATGATGACCTGAATAAGCCAATGAGACTTAAGATTACAGTAGTATAGCTGATTATACTGTCTGAGTTAAGCATTTTTATCAGTGGATAGCTTGAAAATTTATAGATATGCGCCATTACCACTGCCTGTGGCTGTCCAAACTTACGCTCCAGCGTTTTCAATGCATCTCTATACATTGACCTACCATAGGCAAATTCCGCAATTGCAGCTTTTGTTTTCCTGTTACAAATCTGCTTAAGTACGTTAGCTTAACTTCATCACTCAATGTCTGCGAATTAATCGCAATACTAAATTGGCCGTACATTTCATGCTATTGAAGGGGGTCGCTGTTGTATTGGGAAAGTTTCCACTCGGGTAGGGTATCTCTCTTGCTGAATCTAAGCAACTCGCAAGATCTTTCACTGTTACTTGTTGAGATCCTGAAGAGTGCG
Organism: Convolutriloba macropyga; assembly: GCF_964194025.1. Classification (NCBI taxonomy): domain Eukaryota; kingdom Metazoa; phylum Xenacoelomorpha; order Acoela; family Convolutidae; genus Convolutriloba; species Convolutriloba macropyga. Next base: position 4,287 of record NW_027450135.1, on the reverse strand, counting down.
GCAAACAAGGATGTTGCATGGGTAGTGGAGTTCGAGAGTAAGGCAGCGAGGACAAAACGGTTGGATATCCCATTAAGAGTGGTGCTGTTTGCAACGCCTGTTTATCTGTCTAATATTGCACTAAAAATTTGATTATGGTAGTCCGTTGTACCAATTACGGTGCTTACTGAAACAGGTACGCTTGCCGTGACATTAACATTGGACCTCTGCGGAGCGATCGGGAAAGCATTTGATTTGGTGTTTAATGAAACATTAGCGAGCGTCCATGTATTCAAGTTAGGCCTGTAGTGACTGTGTGGTATTGATAAAGCCTGGCGATGGAGTGAGCTTGCCGCAACGGCAGGCCAAATTGCCTCTAATTGCGCTGCCAAGTAGTTGAGTTGAGCATCGGCAGGGAAAGCATTATCTTGATTATGTTTAGGGGTGTATGCTGCTGTCAAAAAATCATGAGCTGAAAATGAAGTTTGTAAATTTCCGGTGTTTTGTGGCTGGTTCACGTACGCATTGCATTTCAGAGACGAGCAAGGTCGACTGGTTTGAAAAAACAAACCACGGTAGTAAGCAGATTCTTGATCAGCAAGAGACTGCCAGAACTGCAGTGTTTTGTTCGGCAGGCATTCGTTTTGGTTGTTAATTTCGGAGATCGGATTATTGAGTTCAGACTCTTCGCTGTCTCGATTGATTTGCTGGATAAGATCATCATTTCCAGCGAAATCTGACGGTTGAGGTATAAATTGTGGTGCATGCTGTTGGTTTTGATCGTTTATTCTGATTGATGGTTCTAAAAAATATGATTCTCGACAGTATTACCATGTTCTTGGACAATAGAAGTATTAATTTGTGCATCTGCTGCCGCGGAAGAAATAGCTTGATCGAAACAAGCGCTGGATTTTTTCTGTTTGCACGTCAAGATGGCTTTTTTGGCAACCAACTGACTCAACCTAATCTTTGAGGCAATTTTTGCACTTTGAACAGATACTGTCATGTTTTTAGGAACTATTATTGGCGGTCTCTAATAGCAAATCTTCATCGTCCATTAAGTTGATTTCCTGCACTTTAGCTTCAACAAGACGTTTTCGATTTTCTTCACGCATTTTCTCGAGGTCTATTTGACGTTTCTTAGAAAACAATTTTGTCTAATGCCTTCCCTCAGCCATTTCACGTTCTCTCTATGCCATCTATATTTCATACTCTCTTTCAGCTATTCGAGCTGCCGCTTTGTTTTCTTCCTCCATTTCTTCTTGTCTTATTGTTGCTAATATAAAGTCTTCTTTGCGAGCGGTTAAAGCCTATGAAGAGTTAATAGCAGACAAGGATTTGTGGGATCTCTGAGAGCCCTTCTTATTTTTTTTGCCATGAATGGAGTCTATATAGTCTCGGGCATTTTTCATATACAAATCGTGTCTTTTATTCACAACTGAATACTCTACAACTGTCTACTCTCACTCGCCTCGTTTTTTGGTAGATAGCGTCCTCAATGCTTTCGTAAAGTTTGCACAATTCTTTCTCAAACTTGGCCCTTGCATCATACACCTTAGAAACCTTGATTGTAAAGGGTTTTGACATAATGGGAGAAAAAGTACAACAATAGATTAACTTACAGATTTGGTGTACAAACAGAAAGGGAAGGTGAAACAATAATTAACTTAGTGCACTGCAAAATTGAGATTTTAGGACAATTTAGGTGATAGAACAAGTTGGGAGATAGAAAAATTAGATAAAACAAAGTGATCAACAACTAGACAATTCTCCTGACAGGGAAATTGAAGGTGGGGCGTAACTCGAGGAACGGGACATTGGGAGGGAAAAAAGACTGAGTCTCATTTACTATAGTTTCTATAACCCCTGTAGTTTAAACTGGGTATACAGAACCCCCAAACATTTGAGACTCAGAGAGCAAAACCCACAGCGTAATAGGGATATAATATTAGCGCGCGACAAGAGGACTGGAAACGCTGAGTCGCAACCACGCAGCGAGAGAGCGACGAAACGGGAAAAACGGTGGAGCTGCGGATGCGATAATCGAAAACCTTGACAAAATGAGTACTGTCAATCGAACGACACTACAGTAACCACGCAACGAAAGCAGGACACGACGGAGCAACTGAGTCCTACAACAAACAAGCTCTATAACCCCCAGTAGTTAAACTGAAGTCACCGAGCCGGAAAGAAAAAGGAATCAGTGGAAACTCGAAAGTAACGCCGTTCCAGCGGCGAGTTTCTGATTCATTTTGGCACTACGGCGTCGTTTATTGAGATTGCTATGACGAGGTTTCTTAAGCAAACGGCAAAGTGATTTCTGATGAGTTAGAAGTAATTTTAACGACTTGAGTTCCAAATTAACTTTCTGGTGCAATTGATAGTACTCTTTTACTGATTTTGGATCTTTCTGTTCCGCTTTTACACTAGGTCAATCAGTACACGGATAATCAAAACGTCTATTTGCTCAAGAAAACCAAAGTTGTTTTTTGCTCCGTTTCGCGGGCAATAAACTATAGGTTTCAAACGAGTTTGGTAACTTTCTAGCACATTAGAAAGTTCGAAAAACGCTAATGTTCGAAAATTCTTCGTTCGGTGAGAAGTCAAAGAATTGTTTATAGCGTCGTGCCAGATTATGACATCAGTTTTTTGCCGGAATTCGTTATCCAACTGATATTGTACCGTTTTTCTTTCGTTAACAGCAAAAGGATTCAAGCTTAATCCCGGAAGTGAAAATACAGTGCTCTTATACCAATTCTGAGTGCTTTTTGGTAGACTATTGAGGGCGTGGAACAACGATCTGGCACCCAAAACGAATTCCATAGGCTCACATTAACGTGTTTGTACTGTATCGGGACAAAAATAACAAACTTTTTCTGTTTTTTTAATGTTTTTTGAGTTTCTTTCTCAAAAAACGGTTAAATTGACAATTTCAACTTTTCAACTTTTCGACCTAAAAATTGCAAAAAAAGTTTTAAGTAACTTTATTGAATTTTTTGAAAGATGCGTCACTTTCGCCATTTCTGGTGAAATTCATCTTTTTCTAATCCAAATTGTCTCGGTCTTTCAGTTTTTTGCGATGGTCGGTTGCGCTGTCCTGAAGACCACGTCAGGATATTCCAGTCACCCAAAATGCATGTAGAAATGATGACTGAAGCCACTTCTCTCACTTTTTTCAGCTGGGAAGCCGACTCTTCGCAAGTGTTCACAAGTCCAGTTGTTGTTGCGCTCCCTGATTTTTTCTCTCGGTGGACCAAAATTAAAAAAACTAATAAGTATTCAACACGTAATTTTTTGAGATCAGCAATGTATCGGAACAGAGTCGATATAGCAAGCAAAATCTTGTTTCGGTACAGGAAATCCAAATTTTGTATTTCACAACGTATAAGACTCAACGTATAAGACTCAACACCTGTAAGGCTGATAAGACTCAACGTATAAGAGAAAAACGTACGTAAGATTTCCTGCATCAGACAACTAGCAAGGTTGTCGGTCAAGTGTAAGTGATGCTCTTTTCAAGGTCGGAATAGGTCAAAAGAAGCTATTAATTTGACCTGTGGATTCCATTTATATATAAAAAAGAGATTTGGTCCCACCGGGGTTCGAACCGCAACCTCTAGATTAAGGGGCATAGGTCCTAACCATTAGGTTACATCCCAGTTGGAACAATCTGTGCGAACGCACAAGTAATATGCTCTTTCATTTACGCTTACACGCAATTACGTCAGTAACACACATTTTAGATCGTAAGTTCTTCGTGACAGTTTTTTTTTAAATTATTACTGAAATTGGCCTGCTCAGAAGGTTTATAGACTTTAAGTTTTTCATCAAATTCGGAGTAATGTTACATGCAAATTGTGTTATTTAGGTTTCGTTTTGGTCCCTGAAGCTTTTGGAATAGTTGTTTTTGGGAATTCAATTTTTTTTTGCGAAATCATGAAATTCTTGTTTGAGTTATTTTTTGTCAAAACACAAAGTGATCTTGGCTTTTGCAGCGTGGTGGGAAATTGTTCGTACTTCGCGGTAGAGGCTTTCGGCCTCAAGAAATTTAAAAAATGCGCTTTCTTTGATTTCTGAATTACGTCTCAGAAGCAGGTCTGAATCGCCTTGCTGAACGGTGTTAATATTGTTTTGTTCAGGTTCATGAAGGTTTTAAAACACTTTGTAATTGAGAATTCAACATTTTTTCACTTTATTACAAATCATGAAGTTATTGTTTGAGTTCATTTTTTATCAAGACACAAAACACCGTGGCCTTTAGGGAGAGGTGGGTTTTTTCCACTTCGCAATAGAGGTTTCGGGTGTCCA